>NC_052614.1:13930284-14230284 GCF_016545825.1 Eucalyptus grandis
GTTTGATAGAGTACCCTTCTCATTACTAGGTTCTCATAGTGATTATTTTCGTGACAGAGACAAAGTATTCCTCATTAGTAAGAACTGAATTGGGACTTCAAAAGGACCCCATCTGTAACGGAGGTGCAAATGGAAAAATTGACACAGGACATCAACCATGGTTGGAAAGCAATAGCATCGCCAGAACTAGTGTTCCACCACCTTTATCGACTCAGGTGGTTTCCACAGCAGTTAGCACTTCTCGTACAAACAATTCTAATATGTCACGTGCTCTTGAGAATGGGTCTATCCAACCAAAGGTTGAACAGATTTGAAGAGAGTTTTAAGCAAAAGAGTTTTGTAATGAGTGAGCACGGATTGCTATGGCATCGATATGCAATTAAACATAGTGCACAGATGAAAGTCCTAGCAAAGCAGATGGAACAAAAGCAATGGAGAAGTTCACTGCAGACTCTTGTTGCGGTGCCAACATGATTCCATTATGGCTTACCGTCACCATATTATTCACTTCACTTGATTTTAGTGTTGAGTTTTGATTTGATTTGTAAGATTAGAATTGAGAATGCAACTGAAGATGCACATGATATAACCTTGTTGTACATGAGGCGACATGACTTGTACCCTCTGATGTAAAGATATACTGACTTGTACCCTCTAATGTAAAGATATACTCAATTATTTAACTAAGAATAATTTGATAATTTTCCTACACTTTTGTATCTCAAAGAGAAGAATGGAATGAAGATACTGTGTATCCATTTTTTTGGGTTTTTTTAGCTAAAATTTCACACATATGACTGGATTTGTAGTTTTAGTATCTCTCTCTGTCTAACGGAACCTTATGATTGTAAGGCTTCGTTGTCTTGCAAGAAGATAACCGTTGAGAAAAGCTTAAAACTCAAGGCTTAAATTCTGAAAAGTGAATTTTCTTTTGATGGAGTAGAAATTGTTTCTCTATTTATTGTCATCACTTGGACCGCCGCCATTTCTGGGAGGTAATAGTAGAGCCACTGATCATTGAAGCTACCATCATTTATTGACCGTACGGTTGCTGATATTTGGTACATACTCAATTTCAGAAAGTTTTTGAAAAGGCACAATTGTCTTCGGCGCTACGGTTTGGGATTTTGAGGGGTTCAGTTTAGGCCATGGTTGCAATTCCCGTGGAGTAGGAGTGATCGGTCCTAGTATAGGTAAATTTCAAAACTGAAACCTATAATCTATTATGTAAGTCGGTTTTTAGTTTTTGGACTCTGAAATCAATTTTGGAACTTACCCTGTTGGGTTTACTTGAGAACTAGTTTTTTTTTTTTTTTTTTTTTTTTTTGGTCTTTACAGCTAAATCATATAAAAGTATGAGTAACAAAATGATTCAAAGTAAAAGATAAACAATAGAAATTTCAATCCGTCAAAAATAATATTCCATAAAATGAGTACGTAATCAAATACAATTATAAACAATGAAAAGCTCAAACACATAACAATAAAACTTAAATTATAAAACCCCTTTCTTCATTCAATTATAAAAATTTAGAGAAAGAGGAAAAAATGATGAGGAGTTTTGAGGAAGGATAAAGGATGAAAAAAAAAAGAGTACTAATGTAAGAATTTAGAGAATTCAGAGGAAAACAAAATTAGAGTTTTGACTTTTTAAACTTATAAAACTGGTTTCAATATAAGGCGGTTTAGTCCGATTCCCGAGTGAGTATTCACTCAGAATCTGTTCTTCGACTGATTATAACCAGTTCCAAGTTCCTGGAGCTATTCCAATGGAAACCAACTCCTCAACCTATTTTTAGGACAGACCAATCCAATTTCCAAATAGAACCGATTTGGTTGCACACGAGCAAAGGTTTGGTACTTACAACATGTCCACCCCAACACAGACAATTTATATCTTGTAAACCATTTTACTGCAAAACATTTCATTCAAAAGAGAACGAGGGATTCGGATTTAAAATACTAGTCATGACTTACACATTCCATGTTATATGGTTTTTTCCATTAAGAAAGGTCAACAGATCAATGCTACTCAACTCCATCATTAACTACCAACAGACAAGCTTTTCAGACGTCTTAATCGAATATTTCAAACTGCGGAGATTTTCTCCCCCAACAAGTGGACAAGTACAAGTACAGAAAAACTCCAAATTACTAAATGCTCGTATAGTTCATCAATCCTTTGCTTTCGATTCGCTGAAGTCAAAATAGTAAAACATCCTGCTTACAGATAGATGTTTACCTTCACCTTCAACACTCGATACTTAACACACTTTTTAACATTCCTTTCGAATGGCAGCACTGACAATTACTAACAGGCAGTAGATGCCGTGAAATGGCTTACATTTAGCATTGCCTAATTGATTGAAAAAGATAAGTCCACATCGTCACTGGTTGCATCTCTACAAGTGATGCATTTTACTACATAAACTAGCAGATGGAAGCTTGAAAATGCTTGTGGCATAGCTTATATTCGGCAAGCAAACTCCTTATTGCTTTCAAGCCTCCATATTGAATTACAAGAAGCAAATGAGAAACATTTATTCTTTGATTGGTGCAGCCGATGAAAAGGAAAACTCCTAGAGTCGTGACTTTGAACGTGAAGAGGATGACACAGGCGCACTCTGCATAATAAAAGGAAATTCCATGAGAAAGCTTAATTTGCGAGGTGTTCAGGCGGGCAGAGCCTGGCAAGTAATGGGCTAAAGGTATGTTAAATCAGTCACAGTTGGCGTGTAAAGCTATAAAGAAAAAGAGGGGGCCCGCCCCGGGGGGGGGGGGTGTGGGCGTTGTGAATGAATGGTTTTCCTCGGCCTAAGTGTTTATAATTATGCTAACTTCGTGTACCAACGCTTTGTAACGTCTCTTAACATCCTAAATGTTTTATTTAATTCACACTGAAACAACACGTCACTTGTGTAGCTAAATTCCAGTTGTATAACGACCAAAATAAAAAATAAAAAAAATTCCAGTTGTATCAGTTTTGGTTCTCTGTACTGTGTTTTGGATCTCATGGGGGTCTTGTCCGCCTTTGCCAACCCAAAATGTTCACCAGCAAAGAAGCGAAAGATCGAAGTGTGCAAGCATGAGATTGTGTAGCAGGTCGGTAAACATAGGTCAGATTTTCTGGGAGGTCAGTAAGGTGATTACTAAATTAGAGGTTTCACTGAGCCCTAAGAGGGAAAAGAAAAAAGAAAAAAAGGATGGTTACCAGTGGGATGCATTTGGTGGCTCTTTCTTCCAAAAACCTTGATGGTCGGTAGAAGTTACCATATAATTCTGACCACTTCTTGAGACTTTTGTATATGTGATTTGGTCCGACCAGATCGCCCCAAAAGACAAGACCACCACTACAATGGAAGAATCAAGAAGGTTAGCACAAGAAGGTTAGCAAGATAGAGGAAAATATTCGGGTGTCAATATTTAAAGGAATAAAATAAGAAATTAAGAATCAATGTCGTGCTAAATATATCAAGCCTCCTCCTATATGAGTCCATCAAGACAACAAAACCGGAATATCAAGGATAAATTACAAGTTCTATAAAAGAATTAGTGCACAAAGCTCCCCGCACTGGGGGCATCTGAGAAGAGGCTTGCATCCGTGACTTGGCCCTGCGACCTTAGGCCACAAAGGGACGGGTTAAAGTATGCTTATTTCTTCCATGCGCGCTGTACTGAAAAATCCCTGCATTACAATATGATGTAGAAGAATAGACTGACAGAGCCACTCAAAATCAGTGGAAGCCCATGGTCTCTCCTTCAGGCAAAAGAGCAATATGGTCAATAAAAATGCATAACCTGATACAGTCCACCACTTGACACACTCCAATAGAACAGAGCATTAATAGTGACAATTTGTATGAACGAGGAGCCAAATGGTGTCACAACATTGTAAATTAATTGCAAGGGAATAAGAATAACTGCAGATTAGCTCACCGGAATGATGGGAAACTCATCCCAAGGACTGAGGCAATGTCAAGGTCTGATGCTCGTATTACCACTTCTTCATCCAAAACACGACATGCCTCATTCACCACAGGAAATAATAGCATCTCCACAATTTCTTTTTCAGACACAGAGAGAGGCTGTGAACACCAAATAAATTTAAAGGAATCATAAGGTCTTGTCAATTTTGCAGAGATCTAAGCTAAGTTAAACAGAATCAGCAGGTCCATACGATGAATATACACAACTCAACAGAAGAATGAAGGTACCTTTCCACCGGGCATGATATTGGCAATCCTTCTAGACTCCTCAATAATAGGTTGCACAGATGGGTCAGGTACTGGTTTGCACCCCTTTTCATAGATATAATATCCCTTTCCATTGTTCTTACCTAAGTACCAGAGTTCATTTAAAGTACATTTAACAGATGAAAAAGAAGCAATCATTGATAAGAAAAGATATATAAGGATCATCCTCATTACCATTTCGCCCACTTCTGATCAAAAGTTCAAGCAAAGGAGACCCATATGTCCGGCCTGCAAAAGCATCAGCAAATACTTTCCCAACTGCCATGCCCACACCATATCCTGCTACATCCTGAAGCCTGCAATTACAAGCATGTTAAAAGTGATCAAGAACCCAGGACTCATTCATGGCTTCAAGAATGGATGCTTTAGTCACAAGTTCAAATGATAAATGGACTAATCAAAAGCCATAGGTTCGTATAGATTGGCGGGTGACAACTTGAGAGGCTAAGAGGCTAAACAACAAGGTCACAAGACCACATTTGCATTTATTTTTCGCATGTGCATCCCAATGAGTCATAGGTCCTCCCATCAGAACAAGGACTTTGGCAGCATGATCTTCTCTGTATCCTCTTGTTTCTCACATTCATCAATGATTCTAAATTTCGCGTACTCCTTCAGTCAAACTTTTGGAAGAAGCTTCCGTAGATTATCGCTAACCAAAGAATGAGAAAACTAGGCAGCCAACTAGGCTCATCATAATTTACATTCTCAGACAATCGATTCTCCATGGACCAATTCCTTTGGAAAAAGAGTTTTAGATACATGTTGTCTGGTCTCATTCAGTGATTAATGGAGCTGTTACTCCTAAGCAGTAACTAAGCAATTATACTGAAAAGAAAAGAAAGCTAAGTGCTCAAGGAATTTTCCTACTCTACCTCTCCAGTCCAAGCTACATCAAGTCATCATCATATGCATCCCCAAAACAAGAAGAATTTGTGGGAACCTTAATTTTCTTGGATATTTCCAAATCCATGCATGCACCAAACGTACGTATATTTTATGACATTGGGTGTCCACGCCTCTTAGAACACCCGACCTTAATCTATCTGTAAAAGCTAATATTGTCAACAAATCACATTTGATCAAGCGAAAAACATATCCATGACAAGCTGCAATGCAGAGGGGAAGATAATTACTGGAAAGGACCAAGAGGGAAGCCGAAGTTGACAATTGCCCTGTCAATCCTGAAGGGGTCCACACCTAGACTGACCAATAGATGTGCACCTTGGGAATATGGGAAGAATGCCCGGTTTACTGCAAACCCAGCACAATTGCCCACCACAACTGGAACCTTCTTTATGATTTTCCCAACTGTTACAAGATCAAGAATCACTTGTGCAGAAGTCCTCTCTGTGCGTACAATCTCCAATAGGGACATTATATGAGCTGGACTGTTTCCAGAGTTGTCCATCAAAAAGAAAAAAGAGTAAGCTTAGTAAACCAGTTCATAAGGGGAAAGAATGTTATACTAGAGAAAGGTAGCATGGTATCTATATAGGTCATCTCAATCAAACAAAGAACCCACATTCTTCATAACAATATGCTGAAAAGGTGAAGATCCAGGTATACTTATAGAAGAGATGGAATGGTAAGAAAAGTTAAATCTCACTCATTAAAATGGATAAAGTGCCACATAGAATTAAATGACAAGAAAACTTTGCAAATCCAATATCAAGTTGAAGACGGACGGCTCCATGGCATCTAAAGATATCGTATATCCAAATGAGGGGCAACATATAGAGAGCCACTGAAAGCTATGTCCCACCACTGCTGACTCTTGATTCAAGGGGTTAAAAAAAAAAAAAGATGTCTGATATAGTAATACATGCTATGCTACAGAACCTGATCATACATAAACATGATAGTCATTACGAACTCAGCCTTTGGCATTTTTTTCTTGCTCAAATTGTGCCAAAACAGGGAAAATTTTTGAAAGAGACATACACGTGTGGACAGACACAGAATAGATCCATCAGACAGATCACTGAGAAAACTATCAACAGGATAAGATTGATCGGACCAGATATGAGAGGAAAAAGTGACACCTTTCACAGAGTGAAACAGATAAGTAACACTGCAGTTGCATTGTCAATTGGAATGACAAGAAAGAAAATCACATGCCTATCAGTAATCTGAGTTACCATTTTAATAGATATAAAATCAGGTCAAATAATCCTAACTACACAACCACAAATTCCAGACCCCACATTAAGCATGGCTATTCTGCACCAAGGATGAGAAAGAGTGATGCTTCATTCATCTATGTCATAAAGGAAAAGAGAATAGGTTAAATAACCTGAAAAAATGAGCACCCACTATACGATCTTGAGAGCTGGTTCTTTCTCCAATTTTATTAAGATCAATTGAAGAAGTATTTGTAGCTAGTATGCAATGGGGAGGACATATCTTCTCGATTTCACTAAAAATTGCTTGTTTTAATGAAATGTTCTCGATCACAGCCTGCAAAGGGGGACTTCTGTCAGTTGTTTCTAACAAAGAAGTAGTACATATCATGCGCATCTGAGTCTTAAAGATCTCTCATGGCTTCTATTCAATATTAAATGTGAACTCCTTGGTGCCATTTTCTATAGTGAAGAATTGTATAATCAGATCTGCAAAGCAGGACTTTTAAGCAGAAAACTACCTCTATCACCATGTCCACATCTTTAAAATCTGCATAATCCAGAGCACCTTTGAGCATTGACAAAGCCTTTTCCGCATTTCCCTGTGTCAGTTTCCCTTTCACTACCAGGCCTCGAACATTAGCTGCAAAGAGAAGCCATAGAAAAATAGATGAGAAGCCAAGCTTATTGCAAATAACAGCATCATGGACAAAATCACTATTTCATAAGCAGCAAAGGTGTTTGGGTTAAAATTAACTTCTCTAAACAACCTAGATATATATACTCTCATACTCACTTTGCATCATTGGTGGGCAATGACCTGAAGTTGTCTTTTGTCATGGATAAAACATGGATAGAAACTATATGTTTTAATTTATGTGGCTATTATGAATCATAGGCAATATCAAACAATACTTTAATTTGAACTTGTCCTGCATGAAGTGACCTACCTATTAACAGTTTAAAAGTACTGAATACCTTAATTCAGCAGCTACTAAACATCAAATTATAGGTAAAATCTTGGTAACTTCCTATCAGTCATGGTGGAAAGTAACCAACGGAAAAAAGGAAAAAAAAAAATCTATTCACCACAACTATGGCCCATGGCAAATGAGGAAATGGTGTAGCTAAACAGGGAATGCTGCTCCCAGGCTTTTGAACTTCATGAAATGGACTACTTACCCTCAACCATTTTTACCCCCTTTAGAAGATACTCAGAGTTGATTTCCTTAAGAACAACGTATATGTTGTTCACAATAAGAGCGGTAGCAATGCCAGAACCCATTAGACCTCCACCTATCACAGCAACCTTTTTCACCTTCCTTGGTTTTAATCCAACATCAGTGACATTAGGCACCTGCAAGATATTTGTTTAGAAGAATTAGCACGTCCTTATCCTTTTCTGTAAGCATAACTTGTTCCTGCATGCAAAGTTAACTGCAAAATCCTTTTCCCAGAAAAGAAGACTCAAATTTCAAACAGTAATTCTCTCCTACAACTGTTAAAACTCAAAACTAAGAACCATGCATCTAGCAGCCCACTTTTTTCTCTGTCAGATACACCAAAGAAAGGATAGAGAAGATCCCTCACATCTTAATACATTTACCTCGTTATTTTGAAGTAGTAGGTACATATCTACTTTAGACGCACCTTTGATGTTGCACGCTGGGCAAAAAATACATGAATAAGACCCTTTGAAGTTTCCGATAAGACCAACTCCTTAAATACTTTAGCCTCCTGCCATGACAATTTTCTTTGTCAGCAAATTCACAAAAGAAAGTAAGCTTGCTTCAAAACTATTCATGCCCGCTACTCCTCCCTGCAAAAGCTTTTCCCAGCAGACATGTTGAGTCGAATGGTCTAAAAAGTCCCGAGAGTGCACATGCTAGTAATGTGGGAAAATTTAAAAATTAGGTGCATAATGTTATCCACCATTGTGGTTAAGAACAGCAAATTGAGTTCTTTCAAGGGAGACAGACTAGGTATCTATGACAGATTAGCCATACTCTAAAATGTACCTTTAGAACCCCACTATATCCACCATGAACGATGCCATCTTCGATCACATCAAGGCATGCCTGATGCTGAGGCAAGTGAAGAGCAGTCTTCCTCGCTTTTTCTCGTGCAATTTTCAGTATATTGCGTGCTTCAGACAGGGAAGGGAGCTTATCTGTGCGATGAAGTGAACGAACCCATGGTTTACACCTATTTGCAATGTCCAGAGCCCAGAGACGAGATGCTTTCAGCAATTCTCCTGAAGGAACGATGGCATCTATGAGACCTAGTTCCTTCCCCTCTTCTGACATAATTGGTTTGGATGACTGCATATTATTAGATGCAACATTTAATTAGCATGTTCATAAATAAATAACTGCAGACAAAACTTTTGGTGAGATGCTTGCTCTTTTCTCGGAATAGAAGTCGAAACGCTGAGCAATGGCCTAGAAGCTACACCTGATTAGGGGCAATTTGATCGGATCTTGTCCTCAGATACTTCGTTCTAGAGATTCCTCTCATTTTATAAATCTTGCAGCATCTATTTTTTCTCTTATTATAGCAAATCTTCATTAGAAGACAGTAGCAAGATATTATAGTACCATTAAATCAGTATATATCTTTATATTACTCCTCAGTCCTCAAAAGAAGAAAAGTGAAAATCACACTTATTTCAGAACAGGGAACCTTGTGGTCACTATCTGCAGCGTCGTCGAACCTTTGTGGATTCAATTTGCAACTAGTTTATGCAAACACGAACCCATGTACTGCTTATCCTAGGTAGTGGCCATCAATACGTAACCCTCCCAAATCAAGAAAATCCAAACCCCCCAAAAAAAAAAAAAAAAAAAAAAGCAAAACCAAAAAAGAAACAAAAAATTGCACATGCAAGCAAGCAGAGAGAGAGAGAGAGAGAGAATCCTAGATCAAATTGTAATCTCACCCGCATCATTTCAATAGCCTTGGCCAGTCCTAAAAGCCTCGGAAGACGTTGTGTTCCTTAAGAATTGATGAGCTCATTGTTAGTTTATATCATAAGCAGGACAGATTGTTGTAAGACATTCAGGCTTATGCCCAGGCATTGCCTAAAAGTACCTCCGAATCCAGGAATTACTCCAAGTGAAAGCTCTGGTAGAGCGAGTTGTGTCCTTGGCGCCGCTATACGTGCATGGCATCCCTGGATAAACACCAAAGGGGGCATTGTTGATTATAAACATAGGAAACATACAAAAGAAAACAACATTCGAAACTGCTTCTACTCGACTCAGAACATAGACGACAGACCAGCGCCAATTCTAAGCCACCTCCGAGAGCAAGTCCTTCGACAGCAGCAACGATAGGCTTCTTGGCATCTAGCAATAGAAACAAAAATCAATCTTTATTCACCCTCTCAAATGGCATCACATTGTAGAAAGGTAACAGTTTTTAAGCCCGGCTAAGGACCTTCCATTCTGTTGACCACGAGCTCGACGGACACGTCCGGAAGAATCGAAATATCACCTGCCAGGCAAATCGATCACGTTCGAGTTCACTATCGCCGGGAAATCAGCGAAACAGTAATTCAAGAGACGATTCCCGTCAAAATCATACCAGTCTTATGAATCTTCTCAAAGACATTGATATCAAAACCACCGGAAAACCTCCCGCCGTTGCCTTCAAAACAAACGAAAAGACACGCATGATACTCGCGCGTAAGCAAAAATTACGAAACGCATCGAATAGAACCCGCGCGAATCGGCAAAGTTATTGCCTTTCGCCTGCTTGCTTGCCGGAGCAGGCCTTTTGGCAGATCGCGAACGACGAAGAAATAGACAACGAGAAAAAGCAGCATCGAAACAGAGATTGGACACCAGAATCGAAGTCCCGAAAGTTACCGGTCAAGACAATAGCCTTCACATCATTCCTGCGCATAGCCTCGTCGAACTTCTCCTTCAATCCGGACAGAACTGCACCGACCACCACCAATCAGCAACATCAGCACCACGCGCGATCGCAAGAGCCGAAAAATCACACGCGCGCTCGCTCCACGACCGACCGAACGAACGCCGACGGCGAAAAAGAGAAGAGAAGAGAAGAGAAGGAGGAGGAAAGAAAGGAAGGGCCCCGCCGGAGCTTTACTTGGGATGGCCAAGGCGTTGACGGGAGGATTGGACATGGTGACGACCGCGACGCCGTCACCGCCGACTTCCATGGCGACGCCGATCCTCGCCATGATCGGGAAGTTCCTCCGGAGGCAGGGGACGCAGGCCGAGCCGAGCCGAGCCGAGTTCGAGTTCGTTTGCCGCTGGAACGGACGACGGAGCGCCGGAGAGACTCGCCGAGGTGGAGGAGATCGAGCGAGTCACGGAAGGCGGAGCGAGGCCGGTTTTATACGCAACAGAAAGAGAGGGAGAGAGAGATGGCGTGGCTGAGTGGGGGAAGCGAGTCGATCGAGTGTGCAATTGACGAACGGATGTCCACTGAGTTAGTGAGTCAGCCTTTTTTTTTTTTTTTTTTTTTTTTTAATTTCTTATTTTTTGGGTAATTAATAAAGACTAAAGTGTACTGTTCAAAAAAATAATAAAGACTAAAGTGTTGAAAGTGACGACAACATAAATCCCACGGTTTTCATGAGATTGAACTTTGTTTCCGTTCGTTGTTGATAATGATTGAATAGATTCGATTGAGTTGGACAAATCACTCGGTGAAGTTATATTTGTTTTGCAGCATGTAAATGAAGGGTTTATTCGATTTGTTGAGTAAGAAGTGATAAAGAAAAGTATGAATCATGATCATGGTTCCGTATATGGCTAGATATTAATTATATTCGGTTATCATTTCTATTTATTTTATTGAGAATTTGTATAATTTTCATTTCCTAATATTTATTAGCGACATTTGAAAGTCGGTTTTTAAATTTTTCAATATTTATTTCCCAATTTTATAGCCAACAAATCCTAAAATAGACATAATCAAGTTTTAGGACATTTTTCGTCTGAAAGTTAGATCATTGTGTGTCATATACAAAGAAAATAGTTATAATATTAATACTTGCATGAAATTCTATCTTGAAATCTTTGGTCTGACTAAGTTTCTCATGCCACATTCGACCAAAAAGTAAATTCATAAATTGAGTCGGGGCTTTATCTTAGATGCCACTTACACATATCAAATTACTCATTTTATATGAATTACGACTTTTGATACAATTAAGCATTAGTGGAATTACTCGATCAAGTTAGCTTTATTTTCTAGACAAGATTATATTATAACTGAAGCATGACAAATATGTTAGTCGAGAGTATTTGAGGTTTTGTAATTATCAAATATATCCACCTAATAAATGAAAAAAAAATTGATATTCATTGATATGAATGAAAATCTTCTCGATATATTATGGATTTACATGGTATCTAGTAATTCCATTCGAAGAATCCTAAAGATAACCCCTAGAGCTGATTATGGAGTTCTCGTGATTCCTAAATTAATTAAATAAAACATTATAATCGATGACTGAATACCATAGACGACTTACTTTTATTTTTATTTTTTCAATTAATAGGGTCTCACGATAATACAATGGGACCGGCTGCCGGGTATCCAATCAATTTCATTCTATTAGGACGAGTGCTGTGTCCTCGTCATTGCCCAATACTCACTAAGACACTTCGTACTTTCGGGGATCACGTGGTTTAATGTGTCAAGGGACCCCATTTCAACTACAATATCTGGTCCCCAAAAAAAATAAAAATAAAGAGATAAATAAAATACAATTTTAATAATGCTTGTCTCTGGAGGAAATTTTAAAAAATAAAAATACCAAGAATAGTCAATGTCACAGGTTAGGTAAGTCAATGGGGAAGCCCACTACGAGCGTTCCGGGCAATTGGCCTAATCCTAGGCTTGGAAAGGAGGTGTGAAGAGAAAAAAGCACAATGCCAACGTGGAAAATGTAGAAAAGTCGCGAAAAAATAGGTATTAATTATACCTCGATGATAAAAATATTTTCTATTAACGGATTTTTTGAGTAGCATGAATTCTTTAAGTTAAGCACATTTTCCAAATTGTTGATTTTACGTGAGATAAACGCATCTTATTGCCCATTTACTTTATTTGCTCTTTTACTAACTACCCGTTTTTATCAAGAGAAGGGTTGAGATTATATAGCTGTCATGATGATCTTGCTATATTAAAGATGTAGTAAATTAAATAAGGGATATTTCGGTTTTTTTTCAAGTATTGATCGATAACGCATGATACCAGGATGATTATTTTTGTATCATGATGGTAATTGGCCAAAGTCGTTTGGTAGAAAAAGAAGCGATGCCCAGGAGTGTCCCTGAACACTTAAATTAATATAGTTTTACAAGAAAAATTGTAATTTTCAACATAATAAAATAGACTTAATGCATGACCAAAAAAGAATAGACTTGATAAAATTTTATGAATCGACAAAGATGCACGCTTTGTGCCATTCACGTTCCAGGCATGTTCCACGCAGTTGGGCAAAAACTCGGAAACCGCATGGCTGACTTTGACGCCTCGGTCTTGGTCTAACTCTAACCAAACGTTGGCCAGAACTTCCCGTCGAGATTGAAATCTGTCTGATTCCCTCTTTTCTCTTTCTTGGCCGAAACTTCGTGTCGAATGCCTTGGGGGTGTGGCGCACGAATTTGATTCTCAAATGTGACTGATGTTGATGTCCTTGGAAAAATGTACCTAATGTCGGGATTTCAATGGTATTGGTGTGAATCCCTATTTGAGCAATCGCCGCTTGGATAACCGAACCGGCGTGGGGCCGGATGTACCATGTTCGATGGTTCAATGAGCTAATTATTCCCGTGGCTTCGGTTCAGAGCATTTCGGAATTAAGAAAGTCATAAATGCACCGTATTGATGTGAGGGAGTGCGCCATTAAGATCGCCCAGAAAAGTAGATCGATCGAGGTGTTCAAATCACCTGATCGCTAGTGTTTACACGAATTTGGCCCCATTTGACCTAACAAGGCCAAGCTTGGCAATGGTATGGAAACTTCAGAGATCAGTTGGGCTGGGCATTGCTCTGGTAGCCGATTATCAAAGAAACGAGAAAGCCCTTTTCGGCTTACTCTGCTCAGGCGGAAGACGCCCTTCCCTTGTTCACGAGGCCGGGAGGGGCGCCGCTAGCGGCGTCGCCGTGCCCTCGGGTGCTATCATATAAGGGCGCCGTGCTTGCTCAGAGGACGTTCTGGATTAGAATGCGGTCGAGATGTAGTTAGTACAATACCGCGACGACTGATCCGAGGTAGGAGGGCCCTTCAGCAGAGCAGCTCCAAAGTAGCGGAGACCCGGATTCTACTGGGCGGAGCGAAATGAATTTTGCACCTTGCTTGAGACTATATTCTTGGTCTTCTGATTCTGGTCAAAACAGTATTTGGGCCCCCAAGTTTTTTATTTTTTGGGTCTGATTTGGGCCCCCAAGTTCGCTTTCGTATTATAATAACAACAGCTAATTTACAAAAAACCCATAAACACATAACTTAATTTTTTTGAATAAAAATCCTAAATTCGTACATTTATGATAAAATTATCCAAATTAATTTTTTAACAAAAAAGAAAAAATCCGTACATTTATCACAAATTTACCTTCCATTAATTTTTATTAAATTAGATTAATACTACAAAAACTACAAATTAATATACCTATGAAAATGGAGAGTAAAACCCATATGATATACCCTCAATTGTTTTTTTTTTTTTGGGTAAGAGGTAAGAATGTACCCTCAATTGTTATGTGTCATCTAACTTAATAATTTGACGGTAAAATTTAATAAAATTAATTGAGGGTAAATTTATTAAAAATGTACCGGTGTAGAGTTTTGGTGAGCAAAAAATTAATTTGGGATAAATTTATCATAAGTATATTGATTTGGGTTTTTCGTGATATTAACCCTAATAACAATACTTAAGCAAGTGTTAAAAACTTGTCCAATTATGAAGAGCCAAATGACCAAGGTAATTGTCAATGGCTGTTGACTTGGGGTGAGAAAGACCGAGTGAGATGCAATGGAGGTGCTGAAGGCTCTCAATCAGCAAGTGTAAATAGTCGATAGAATGAGAATGGAAGATGTAACAAAGTAGCCAAGTCCGGAAACAAGGGCGTCGGTAAATGAAGCATGGTTTAGTTGACAGAAGCCACAGCCACTGAGGTCTACAACGTGTAGTTAGTTAAGTTATAGAGCGGATAATCTCAGGTGTGGTTCGCCAGAGCACGTCGACGTCATTATGAAGAAGCAAAACCGATACGATAAGTCCCTAATGGTCAAGGATGAAAAATACGGGCTTTCTGACGGCCGTTGAATAATGGAACGTGGGACTAAGAAGGCAATCGGTGAAAGAAGCTAAAGATATCGAGGAGACAGTGACTGAAGGAAGATGTTTTTGTATTCTCTTCAATAGTTTGTAAATGTACAGATCTCTGTAGATATAATACAAGGAGTATACAATAAATGGAAGTAAATGATTTTATGTATCAATCTAAATCTAAATCTAATATTTGATTGATATGTACACAATTGTAATTGGCTCTAATTAGATCAAATTTCCCATCGAATATCATGGGCAATCCCTGCATATCTTCCAACACTCCCCCTCAAGCTAGTGGCTTGTAAATGTCCAAGATGCCCAGTTTGCTCAATATATATGGGTGCTCTCTTTGACACAAGGGTTTGGTAAAGATGTCTGCTGGCTGTTCTGTCGTCCCAATTCCCCTTGTCTCAATTACTCATTCTTGGATTTTTATCCTGTGTGAAGTGACAATCCACTTCTGTATGCTTGGTTCTCTCATGCACTATAGGATTTGCTGCAAGCTTGAGAGCCGCATGATTGTCACAGTATAACTTCGTTAGTCTTTACACTTGTACTCCGAGATCCTTAAGTAGACCTCGTATCCACACTATTTGGCAGGTGGTTTTGGCCATAGCTCGATACTCTGCTTCAGCTGAGGACAAAGACACAATGGGTTGCTTCTTGGTCTTCCATGAGAGAAGTGATTCTCCCAATTTGATGCAATATCGGTGGATCGATCTTCGACTTATGGGACATGTTGCATAGTCTCCGCATCACAAGATCTTTGTCATTTCCATGTCACATTTCTTGGATAGGAGTATCCCAAGTCCTGGACATTTCTTTAAAATTTTCACAATCTTCAAGGAAGCATCCAAATAAGATTTCTTTGAATTGCGCATGAACTGACTAAGTGTCTGTACTACATAGGAGATAGTCATAGTTAGATATATGAGTTTCTTAACAAGCCTTTGATAACCTAATGGATCTTTGAGTATTGGATTATCATAATCAGCGGTAGTCAACGTAGTGTTCTGCTTGATGGGAATTACAGCTGGCTTGCATCCTGATAGACCGTTTCTGATATAATCTCCAATATAAATTTTCGCTGACTAAGGGAAATCCCTTGGTCAAATCGAGCAATTTTAATTCCAAGGAAATATTTGAGTGCTCCTAAGTCCTTAATGTGGAAAGTCGCATGCAAATATTCTTTGAATCTTTCTATGGTAGCTTTATCATTTCCCATAAGAAGAATGTCATCGACATATATCATCAAATAAATAAATGGCATACCTTTGCTTTGTGTGAATAAAGCATAGTCATTTTGGACTGCTCGAAGCTTGTTGTTGCAAGAGCATTCGCAAATTTAGCGTACCATTGTCTGGAGGTTTGTTTTAACCCATAAAAGGATTTGCAGAGACGACATACTCTATTCTCCCCCTGTCTCTGTAAGCCCTGAGGAATATCCATATAGATCTCTTTGTCTAAATCACCGTGGAGGGAGGCATTGTGCATGCCCATTTGATGTAGAGGCCAGTCATTAATGGCAGCAACGGTTAAGAATGAATGGACTGTGACATTTTTGGCGACTGGAGAGAATGGCTCGTGGTAGTCAAAGCCTTCTCGTTGGGTGAATCCCTTGGCTACCAACCATGCCTTAAAGCACTTAATGGAACCATCGGTACGATATTTAGTCTTGTAGACCCATTTGCAGCCAATTGTTTACGATTAGGGGGCAGTGAGACCAGATCCCATGTTTGATTGTCAATTAGTGCCTTTAGTTCTGCCTTCATGGCCTGTTGCCATCTCAGATTAATAGACGCCTCATCATAACTAGATGGTTCTTTGTCTTCTGATAAGCAACTAATGCAACATCTATGTTCCTGTGATAATCTACGAAAGAAAATATAGGATGAGATTGGATACTGAATACTTGGAGAATTGTGAGTGGCACATATATAATCTTTGGTCTGGGTTGGAGGTTGTGTAACCCGACCATAATGTCTTGGATGATTGACTTCCGCAGGAGAAGGGATTGTCTCATTGGAGGGCAGTGGCAAGATATCCTCGATTTCCTCATTAGTGGTGGAGTCTTCTGGTGTGTTCTCCAAGAGATTTTCTGAGGAGTTCGAATTCTTAGTTGGAGTTGGTGTTGTTGCTGGAATAAGTGCAAGAATAGGAGGAATATTCATCGGTTGTCCTAGTGATATGTAACCAGAATCTTGAGGTAATGCTTCATCATATAAGAGGCCACGGGGATGGGAGGTTATCCCTGAATCTTCATCTGGAGATGTCTTCTTAGAGAAGGGAAAGATGTTCTCATGAAAGATTACATCACGACTTACAAATAATTCCTTTGTGGAAATCTCAAGAACTCGATACCCTTTTTGTAGATTGGGATATCCCATGAAAATGCATTGCCGAGCATGTGGACTCAACTTGTCTCGAGGACCTACTGTTGCGACATAGCATAGACATTCGAAAACCTTGAGGTGTTTCAGCTTAGGTTTCTTCCCAAATAGCAGTTCAAATGGCGTTCGCCCATTGAGTATCCGAGTGGGCATGCGATTGATTAAATAGGCCGCTGTGATGACACAATCTCCCCAATAATCTTCTGGAATTGAAGCTTGAAACTTCAAGGCACGTGCGACTTCCAATAGATGGCGATGCTTGCGTTCAACCACTTCATTTTGTTGTGGTGTATAAACGCATGAACTCTCATGTTGGATGCCATGAGATGAAAGGAGCAAGGACCAATTATGACTGAAGAATTCTCTCCCCGTTATCAATACGGATCCACTGAATGGATTTTCCAAACTGATTCTTGGATAATGCGACGAATGTTTTTAAATGAGAGTAAGCTTGATCCTTAGACTACATCAAAAAAATCCACGTTGCACGAGAATAATCGTCTACTATGGTGAGGAAGTAATGAGATCGATCATGATTAACTGTATGGTAAGGTCCCCAAATATCCACATGAATTAAGGAAATAATTTCACTAGTACGGGAGCTACTGGATGGAAAGGGTGTCAGAGATTGTTTTGCAAGAGGACATATAAGACATTGAGGACAAGGAAAGGAAGCATTGTGACCCAATCTAAAATGCATAAGGAAAATTTTGTCATTCATGCTCAAATTACACAAGGAAGGTTTATTCAAGGAAACGCAAGATAAATCAAAATTACTTGGAAAGCTTGACCAAAAAAATAGTCCTTCAGAAAGGCTATCCCAACCCATCAGTATGCTAATTGAAAGGGCCTGAAAGAAACAGGTATCAACATTGAATAATACCCAACATGAATTTTCTCTGCAGACTTTTGATACAAAAATAAGATTAAATTAGAATTCTGGGACATAGAGGACATTTTGAAGAATAATCTGAGGATTGAGATTGACTGTTTCCTGTCACATTAACATGAGTGATATTTCCATTGGGTAATTGTACGGAAACAGGAAAATTCAGTCCTTCATTTAAACTCGAGAAAAATCCTTTGTCACATATAATATGATCGCTTGCCCCTAAATCAATAATCTATGCTGTCCTTGATATAGAATTAATCAAGTAATGTGTGATACCTGAAAAATTCCCTCCTTTATTAGAATTATCCAATTTTTGCAATGCTTGCATCAGCTGTTGGTATTGTCCATAAGTAATAGGAGGATCAGCATTTGGACCGGTGAGTCCACCGACTTGATAAGCTGCTGAATTTGTTTTCCTTTTTCTCTTGGTTTTCTGTGCAATTTCCAACAGCTATCAATCATATGGTTAGAATGTTTGCAATATTCGCAAAACAATTTACCCTTTCCTTTGAGATTTTGCCCGAAATTCCTTGATGATGTGGCGAAAATCTGACCATCCATTCCTTTAATCGCGGATTCATCTCCGCCGTTCGATCCGCTTAAGACATCGAGCCCTGTAAGTCATCGGATCCTTGCGCTCGATTTGGGCCGTTTGATCCTTCCCTTTTAAGGGAACGCATGTCTCCTCCGCCAAACCCTAGCGTGCCTCTCTTCTCCTTTTCTTACGCTAGGGTTTTGTTGGCTCCGTCTTGCTGTTCTCCGCGAACTGCAAGGGCTATGCTTTCGTTGTTCCTTGCATGTTCCGGTGATGCGAGCTGCTGGGTCTCCTCCTATACAGCCAGTTGAAAGATTCGTCCAATCGGTGGCATGGGATCCATGGCAAAGATCTGCAAGCGAAAGGTCGATATGTCTCGTTCAAAATTAGCGTAAAGCGTGTGGCTTTCTTCCTATCTTTGATGGATCTGTACTATTTGATCGTGGATTTTGGGCCCTCAAACTTTTCTTCAGCTACTTCGAGGTTAGTCCACAACGACGATAGCTTGTTGAAACAAGCTGTGACCGTCATGTTCCCTTACTTTAACTCACTGAGTTCCTACATTAGTGTAAAATTTTTTGCTTGATCCAGTTTACCGTATATCTCTTTGATGTTTTCCCACATGTTTTTAGCGTACTCTGTTGGTGGAAGTCCATCCGTGACTTCTGGAGAGATGCAATTTCCAATCCAGGTTCGGACAAGTCGATTGCTCTTCCTCCAGAGTTGGGTTAGGCGTTCATCGAGAGGGACTGGAATGGTTCCGTCAAGGAAACCATCTTTGTCCTTTGTTGCTAGGGCGCGCCAGAACTCCTACAACCACCTGGGGTAATTTTCTGTCCCGGTCAGCTGTTGGCTGATTAGTCGTAGTTCTGGTCCGTTGGCGATTGAAACGAACGGGGTTGCCGGGTTCTAGTCGTTCGGTGAGAGCTGCTGTTGGAAACGGGAGAAAATTGAGCGTGAGATTTGGGTAGAGACTCGTACCTAAACCCGATTCACTTGACTCGATCAGTTAACTTGCATTGAAATATCCCGAGTAGGGATTTGTTCCCATACCCGATTCACCCAACCTGCTTGTTTGCTCCAATCCGACGGTTGGGCTTGCCCCACTTGTGGCTGGCGGCCCCCCATCAATTTGGACGTGGTTCTAGTGGCCCACATATCCAGGCGATGATGAGTTTGGGTTTGGCCCAAGGTATAATGGATAAGGTATCCACTAGTAAGGTTGGCCCGTCATGGGTTGCCCCATATTGAACTAAGCATGTGTGGGCCGCCACTACACGGGTTGGGCTTGGAACGGGTGTTGCTCCATTGCTGGAAATGTCGCAGGTGGATTCTGAATCTATGAGATCTGAGGGACGACTTCTCCAGCGGGCTGGTTGCCAGTAGTAGAAGCTTCATCTTGCGAGCTAGCCATGGTAAGGGAAAAAATTTCTTCTTTTGAGAGTGACTCTTATACCGGATGGTATTTTGTTTTGTAGGTCAGAATTTTCCTCGCAAAAGGTCAAGGCGGAAGCTTAAGTCAAAAGCCCGGAGGCTCTGATACCATGAAAGAAGCTAAAGATATCGAGGAGACAGTGACTGAAGTTTGTATTCTCTTCAATAGTTTGTAAATGTACAGATCTCTGTAGATATAATACAAGGAGTATACAATGAACGGAAGTAAATGATCCTATGTATCAATCTAAATCTAAATCTAATCTTTGATTGATATGTACACAATTGTAATCGACTCTAATTAGATCAAATCTCCCATCGAATATCCCGGGCAATCCTCGCATATCTTCCAACAATCGGTGAGGCGGCGAGCGGAGAGTGTAGAGAAAGAAACCGTCAAGTAAAAGTCATTGATCAACATTCCTAAAAACAGGTCTCCAAAATCTAGGAATCACGTACGATGCAGTTGTTGTCTTTATTGGTAACTATCTATAGTAGCCATAACTATTAAAATTGTGATTTTTACAATAGACCATCATATCAATCCATGAAAATCGATTGTTTAATCTTTACTTCATGTTTATTTTTACATTTCAATACCATTTTATATGACTGAATACGATTGTCTCTATTCTTAATAATTTTAATTTTCTTCACATTTTCTATCAAAAAATTTGCAAATGATTTTTTTCACATCCTTTGTCGATTTCCACCTCCATTTATATTTCCAAAAGGTTTCTCATTGACACTTTTTGGCGAAATAGTAATGAAGAAAAAACTAATAAAACATTTAAGAAAGCTTTTTGATTTTCATTATATTTCAGTTCTTCATGACACAAACATAAAATTGTAATTGGAAGTTGGTTTTCATAATATTTCCAACCTTCCGTCTCTTTTAATTGTGACGATGGCATAAAAAGTCAAAACAATGTTTAAGCAAGCTAACAAGGAGAAAAAATGAATTATGAAATTTATTTGGACAATGCCAATGTCAATCGTTTGCTTGTAATATTAAAAATATATACTTTATATAATTAAAATTAGGAAGCAACATAAAATAATTCTTACATAAGTACTTAATGGCATTGAATATTGAAATGTAATTTTCCCATGGAAATGGCGCCAATTTTCTGGTCATCCCAAAAAGATTCAATTTTTTTCATTTTCATTATGGTAATTTATCCTTTATTTATTTTTTTTATTTTTTTCTAATTGAAGGAAATATTATCAACCGATATCGTTTAGCGGGAGGGAAGCTGAAGCTCCCTCCTTAACGGCCACAAATGGCCTCCCTCGCCTTCCCTCCGTCGCTGCACCACCACCGCCGCCGCCACCTCGCCTCGCTCCCGCCGTACACGCCGCCGCCTCCGACCGCCGTCGATTACTCCAGACACCGCCGCCCAACTTCCGCTTTCGCCCTCCCCGGCCGCTCGCTCGCCAAGCTCCCCGCCGCCGACCGCGGCCCTCCGGCGAAGGCCGCGGGCGGTTCCGGAACCAGGGAGAGGGCCACCGGCAGCTCGTCGGCCCGGCCTCCGAGGGCCGGCGGCGACGAGAGGTGGCAGAAGGAGTCGCTGAAGGACCTCGTGAGCTCGATCATAACGGAGCGGGAGCGGTCCGAACGGAGGGCCGGCGGCGGCGGTGAGGGCGGTAAGAGGAGGGCGCCGAAAGGTAAGGCTACGGGGAGGGGCTCGATTCTGAGGCGGAGGGGTGATGTTGGGGTTGGGAATGGCGGCTCGCGTGCTGAAAAAGAGAGTGCGGCGGGGAAATTCGTGGATGACGGTGGTGCCAGTTCGGGAGGTAGAGTGGGAAAGCGGAAAACGAGCAGGAATGTCGGCGGTGGTGCGACGGAGGCGGCTGGCGAGAGTAGGAAGTCCAGGAAGAGTAAGGACGAGTCGCCTGAAGTCCGGTTGAAGGTCGCGCTGGATATGTACTCGAAAAGTGGGGATTTTTTGGGGGCGGTCCAGTGGTATGATTCGGCTCGGAAGGAAGGGATTCAATTGGGGCAGTATCATTACGCTGTGCTGTTGTATCTCTGTGCTTCTGCGGCTGTTGGCGTCGTTCAGCCTGCTAAAAGTGGAAGCGGTGCGAGGACTTTGAATAGGTTGGACTTGTTGAATGAAGATGTCGCTACGAATCGCGTCAAGTTTGGTGAGGAGGATGAAGTCGTGTCAAATGACCTCCTGTCAATTGGCGCCCGTGGTATTGAGGGAAAAGCTGGCAAAATGGATTTACGTTCAAATAGGACGAATGGCAATGTTGAGTATACCGACGAAATTAAGAGCATCAGGCAGAACTTTAATGGGTTTCCAAAACCCAATGCTCATGTTTCAGATAGGCTGAATGATGTAGGAAAAACTAAAGGTGATTCCTCTGACATTGAAAATGAGGCTATAGACCAAGAAGATCAGGTTGTGATATTTGATGAAAATCTCAAGAAGTTTGCGGTTGAAAAGGGATTTGAAATCTACAGGGAGATGTGCTCGGATAAAGTCCCAATGAATGAAGCCACTTTGACATCTGTGGCCAGAATGGCGATGTCAATAGGTGATGGAGACATGGCGTTTGACATGGTGAAGCAAATGAAGCCTATGGGGATAAATCCTAGGTTGCGGTCCTATGGTCCTGCTTTATCAACTTTCTGCAATAGTGGAGACATTGAGAAAGCATTTGAAGTTGAAAATCATATGCTGAAGAATGGTGTCTATCCAGAGGAGCCTGAACTGCAAGCACTACTTAGATTAAGCATAGCAGTTGGAAGAGGGGACAAGGTGTATTATCTGTTGCACAAACTCAGAACAAGTGTAAGGAAGGTCTCTCCCTATACTGCAGATATAATTGAGGACTGGTTCAAAGGCAAGGTAGCTTCAAGACTAGGGAAAAGGAAATGGGATGAAAGAGATATAAGAGAAGCAATTAAAAATCATGGTGGAGGCTGGCATGGGAAAGGTTGGTTGGGAAGAGGCAAGTGGAGTGTATCACGTGCATCTGTTGGTTCTGATGGCTCATGCAAATGCTGTGGCGAAAAATTGGCCACAATTGATCTTGATCCTTGGGAAACAGAAAAATTCGCCAAGTCAGTTGCAGCCTTGGCTCTAAAGAGAGAAAAAAACTCGAGCTTTCAGAAATTTCAAGTATGAAATTCTCTATTCAACCCTTCCTCTTTTTAATTTTCAATGTGTCTCCAAGAACCAGATGGACTAATTTAGCATTTGCAGAAATGGCTTGATTATTTCGGACCATTTGAAGCAGTAATTGACGGAGCTAATGCAGGCCTTTTTAGTCAGCAAAGATTCTTACCAGCAAAGGCAAGTATTTTGAAATTTGAAGACAGATAACCTGTAAAGGTCCATAGATATTTAGAGTTGTAGTTTTCTGATTTTTCTTGTACACTTGTTGAAATTGATCTGTAGGTTAATGCAGTTGTTAATGGAATACGTCAGAAGCTTCCTTTAAGAAGATGGCCTCTCATTATTTTACACAATAGACATATTACAGGAAAGAAGATGGAAGTACCAGTGAACAGGGCAATCATTGACAAGTGGAGAAATAAGGATGCACTTTATTTAACCCCTACTGGATCCAATGATGACTGGTGAGATTTTAAATTTGCAGATTACAATCATAAAGTTTACATCTTTATTGTCATTCCGGGGAATATTGAAACCTCCATAGTGCATGCAGTTTTAATAAATTAAACTGACATGAGGAATAACGTGCGTTTCAGGTATTGGTTGTATGCAGCTATCAAATTTAAGTGCTTAATCGTGACCAACGATGAAATGAGGGACCATACGTTTCAACTTCTAGGAAATGACTTCTTCCCCAAATGGAAAGAAAGGCATCAGGTGAGTCTCGTTGGATTTCCCGTTAATCTTGATTAGTAGTCTTTTTTGCTTATCAAGGTCACTAGCCTTTTAACTATTTTATCATTTCCCTAAGAGTTGCTGGTGCAAACTATAATAGTATTTGTGTTTCTGTTTTCAAGGTACGTTTCAGCTTTTCTGATGCTGGTCCAGAGTTTCACATGCCTCCTCCATGCTCTGTTGTAATCCAGGTGAATAGCACAAAATTTATTTTCTATGCTGTATGCATCTTCTCTTATAGATGGATATGGGTGATACGGTTGAGTTTTTGTTTGTTGTGGTGTGTGCATGCACGCTTGCATGTTTGGGTGCATCGCATTTGCATCTTGCAAACTTTAAAAGGTTAAAGACTTCATATAATCCTCTGGTGAAACAATGTCCACAGGAGTCCGAGAATGGCCACTGGCACATACCCATTTTGCTGGAACACGAGTATGAAGCAGATAGAACATGGTTATGTGTGACGCGTGCTAGCTCTGGATTGGCAACCAGACCTGAAGGTAGTAGATTGTATGCTGAGTCAAGTTTACCATTTGATAAGCTGAAGTGTCTATTTTTTATGATAAATCCTTGCATGCCCTGCCTTTGGGCTGAGTAAGAACGTTATTCATCAGAACATACTGGATGGCAGTGTTGAATACATGATCTAATTACGTAAGCTTTTGCTGGCCCCCCCACCCAAACGCCCTCCCCCAAAACACACACACACCCCAGAAAACAAAGATTATAGAAGCTTTTGGACTTGGACTATTTTATCTTTTGCTTTTTGTAATCTAAGCTCTATGTTTCACCTTGTTCATTCCACTTTTGCTTATGGTATGCTTTTCTCTTGGCAAAACAGCTCCATATAATTTTATATCTCTGTTGATTTATGAAGAGAATAACTAGTCTAACCAGTTCTGACAATTAAGGACAAGAGCAATGCCCATGTTAAAAATTTAAGGAGAAGTGCAAATTCAATTTTAAAATTATTTGATTTCCACACTGATGCTAGTGTTTCTGGATGAAATATTCTTTTGTTCTGGTCTAGATCATTTTAGGTAATGGTGACTGGTGCTTGGTCTTATTTTAATAATTTTTATTTGCTCAACACTCTATCCTCCTCACCAACTGATTCTCACTACACAGTTTTGTTGCTGATAAGAAGGGTATCTTGTCCAATTCCCAGTCACTAGGTTCACCACCTAACCGTTTCCCATCTCCACAACTTCCAGGGCTGGGGTATTGGGGAAGTAGAAGATACAAAAGCCTAGAAGGCCATTCTTAAATTTGGTTGATATCAACATTTTGTAGTCATGGGAAGTTCCATTCTTTATGGATCTTGGATTTTCTTGTGATTCAGGATTATTATGGAAAGAGAGACTAGGTTTCTCAATTGGCAGTTCAATATATACTATGTTCTTCATGTCTTCTGTCCTAGAAAAGTTCTAAGGTTAAATCTGGTGGTAAAGTATTGGTGTTTACTCTTCAGTACAGTCTCAAGGACTTATTGAATGCTTCATTAGCAATCAATAGCAACATCAAACTAAGCTTCTTGTCCCACTAATCTAGGAGGGGAGAAGGGATAATCTGCAAGCAAAGTGTGGTGGCAGGTGTCAATAAGCAATCACATGAATATTTTCATCATCTGTAGCTGGGTTAATTAGTTTTCTTGTAGTTTCTATTTTGTGCAAGTACCTTAATTTATTTCATAAAGCTGGTTTCACTGAACACATGTATGCATGAATAGCCGCTCTTTGTTGTCTACTGGTGACAAAACGTTCTGGTATATCTTGTTCTGCTGCCAAGAGATATTCATATGTGATTTTTTCAAAATTATTGTCTGCTCTTTTCTAATTAATAACATAAAGTTTGTTCAATTAGTTTTCTGGTTTGATTTTTAAGTCTTTGCGTTTGTTTAGATCTGCAATTACATCAATGGAGCGAGCAACATGTGATGGAAGACAAAGACCCACAAGATGGGGTTGATCCCTTTTCAGAAACGCTTCAACCTAACCATGATAACGTTAGAAAATCACCTCCTGAGACACACCAAAATCTCAAAAACATATTTGCAGCGGCTGTATCATCATATGACAGCACCCTTCTGTCAGAACTTGACACTGCAGAGAGGTGTGGTAATTGTATTATTGATTTCCAAATATAGATTCATCGATAACAGTTCACATCCTTTTGTTATCTTCTCACCTAGATCAAAGAACTTGGAATGCCTATGTATAGACATAAGGCACATTTGTTTTTTTAAGGTGTAGAGAGCCCTTCGTTGGCAGAAAAGCTTAGTTCGAATAGATATAAATGTATTTTACCAAGCATTGTAACTATGGAATGGATGCATTCTCTTGCCTAATATAATTCAGGAAGAATTTTTCCAGCTTCCTTTTCCTTTGGTCGGTGTTGGGTATGAAGTTGGTGCATCTGCCCAAAAATCTCTTTAAGGGTCACACCGGATGTGGCTTTGCTCATTACTGATAAAAATTGTTGCAGGCGGAAATACTCCGAAAGTATCAATTCATGCGGCTTACGGGTAGAATCTGTGGATGCACCGAGCAAACTCGTTGCTATGTTATCACATTAGGATATAGGGCTATTATTTTGTATGATGGTGTCCGTATTTGCTCTTCTTGTTTGTGTCGTTCGTGGCATTGACTCTTTGTGAAAAGGAGAGATGGATCTGAAAATGGTTGCGCAGACATTCATTTTCATAGGATGATTTCTTGGGGGAGAAGCAATTGACCATGCTATGGACGATGTCTCTTCTCCACCACAATGTGCCACCAAGAAACGGAGAGATTAATCTCTTTTGGAACCGTCATTTCTCTTTCAAATGAAATTATAGTTTTCGTCCAACGTTGATATACGGGGGGACTAGCAAATGGTCGAAGAAATTGAGTACATGCCTGCTCTTAAGTTGTAAGGGGGACTCCACATGAAAGGATTTGACGTTCACGCAATGAGTGTCCTTTGTTTGGTTTTATGTCTCTGCCCTAATGAATTATTGGTCCAGAGAAATTCTATTTTTGTTATTCATGAATTGGTTGGTTTAATATGTAATGTTATCTTTAAACTTTTGATTTGTTCAATATAGTTTTAGAACTTTTGACCAATATGCAACATAGTCTCTGAACTTTTCATTTGTTCAATGAGATTTCTCAACTCCGATCCAATGTGAAATGTAGTTAACGAATTTTTAATTTATCGAATTAGAAATCACGTTGAACAAATTAAAAGTTTAGAGATAACATTGTATATTTGGCAAAGTTTAGGGACCAAATTGCGCAATGCATACATTATAAAATTAAGAATAACATTGCATATTAGACTAAAATTCAGAAAATCTGCACTATTCTCTCCGTGATAAAATATTTCTCGTTTGTATTTGCCATGGGCTCGGTGCATGCGAGACCTTGAATGGTCGGTTTCGCGCTGGAAGTGCAGTAGTAAGTGGGCAAGAATCGAGGACATGCCGTTCCTGGGTATATACAATTCTTTGGCATTTCGTTTATTCAGATCTTGATGTGTCGTGATGCAATGCGTGGCCCTGGAAGTGATAGCACTGTCCGGAACTGAACGTGCCCTTTTCTCCTCCATGACGGAGGAGAGAGAAGGGGAGGGACACAAGATCACGGGCTGCAACTTTTTTCCTTGTCCTCTTTCGCTCCACTTAAGGTTGTTCTTTTGCCCCTTTTTTGACAGAATCAAATCTTGAATTGGGTTATCAGGTTTTGGTGCATCGAACAGTTCATTAATAATAGAATCACGAGTCACGAGCACCCAGTCACCTCTCTCTCTCTCTCTCTCTCTCTATAGAAGAGAACCGCCGTAAATAAATATAGTATGTTCATTTCTTTCTTCAGTCAGGTAGATTCTGAAGAAGGGAATGGAAGACCCCAAATGCACCCGCACAAACCCGGAAGCCGATGAGTCCGAGGATGTTGTTCGTTTCGAAAAGTCTCTTCGAGTAAGAATTCCATGGGCCCTTGAAACATGTCGCTCAAATTTTCTTTGTTTGGACTCTGCATTTGTTATCTTACCCTGGTTGCTGAGTTGTGTGGTTCTGTGCTGCTAATCTGTCGTAGGAGCTTAAAGATTTGCGGTCTCAGCTTCATTTTGCTGCAGATTATTGCGAGTCGACGTTCTTGAACGCGGAAGAGAAGAACACGTGAGCATTTCTTACCATCGAAACCTTAGTCTTTTTCTCCCAGGAGAGATAATTTACTGCTTAACTTTTCTTTAATGTAAGCAAGTTGCTTGAAATCTAGTTGGACTTGCTAGAGTTAGTTGAAAAGCAACATATATAAATTTAGCAACCCAGAATTTGCTTCCTTCACTTTTCCAAGAGCCGGTTTTCTTTATATTTCTTTTTACTGACATTAAGTGAAAGAAATCTTTTCTTTTCTGGCTCGCAGCATTGTTGACAACACTAAAGAGTACGTATGCAAGGCCATGGTCACCGTAGTCGATCATCTTGGGAATGTCTCCGCTAATCTCAATTGCTGTATTTCCAACGCCTGTGAATTCTCTAATGCGGAGCTTCGGATTAACTGCCTGAAGCAAGTCAGTCCTTTTATACACATTGCCGTTAGTAAACTCTGAATTATGTAGCAAATGAGGATTCTTAAGCATAAAGGATGATTCAACTTGTTTTTGTTCAACAGAGACTTCTGCTGTGTGAAGAGTATTCTGGCAAGCTCGCTTCGACTGGAGTACAATGGGATGCTGTTCTTCCAAGACATAGCCCTCGATACTTATTAACTTGTATAATTCTACCTTTTCTTTTCGATGAGTAACTGCTAACATTCTCATTTTTGCCTAATTTGAAAAGCTAGTAAATGCTGATGTTATTCCTTAATTGTCATTCCTGCTTATGTTTCTTACTGGAGATTAAACCCTGCTGTTTTCTTGAGCAGCTATCACTAATGTTGGGAGGCCAAAGGAGGTTGGGAGGTAATATTCTAGGTCAAGTAGAAGATATAAAGCTAGAGATTCATGAAGTCATCAAGAGCTTTAAGGAAAGTTCTTTGAATTGAATTCTCTGTTTCATTTTCTATGCCCTTGCGGTTCAGGGATTCTGAGACACAAACACTGAAAGCTGGAGAGAATCGTGAGTTCAAAACAGAGGAGGACGTGCCGCTTTTCTTGTATACACATACAAACAAGCCATTACTTTACAAGAGCTTAGCACCACGAGCTGATGGGAGGAAGACAGATGCTAATTTATCAATAGGTACCCTTGGAAGCTGCAAATGCATTAATTGCTCAACTAATCATAAGGAGTTACTATTAGGTTCTTTTTACCCAACTCACTGACACTGTGCATGCTTCTCTTATATGATTGATTGTCATTCTTCTTTTGGTGACCGAGACAGTTTCTGTCCGTGATGGCCTGTCCATACTGTCGAAAAGCTTCAGCCCTACTTTCCATTTCCAGGTGAATAACATAGCAGATGATGCCTTTTGGCCCTAATTTGGTAGAAACCACACACACATTGTTCGTGCAAACACATTCAAGTAATATGTGATTGCCTGATAGCTCATCATATTCTTCTTATGCTGCAGGGTGCTCCAAAACTTGGACGCAAAGTCCTGCACAGAAAGTCAACTCATAGCAGCGACATCATATCTCTCATTCGACGCATTAGATGGTCAACGTGAGGGCAGTCCATGGTTATTCCATTTGCAGGGCGAATTTACAATCAATTTCTGGAGCCTCTGGCTGGTCACTGGTGGGGATGACATATATTTGGAATGCGACTCGAAAAGATCAGTATCCAGCCCTTCCAGCTTGCAGTTCAATGAGTGAGTCCTCCATGTAATAGCCAAAAATGATCAGTTGCTGTATCTTGAGATGAGTGAGGATTCTGCATAATAAAAATGCTCAGTTATGCAATTTCTGAACTTACATTATAAGTTCCTGTCCCAACTCATGTGACCGAAACCAGAGAACCTTCATTATCATTAGATACACAACAGAAACATTATTCTCCAGTACAGGATGATCGAGTGTAGGCTGTTTGTTAATATCGACGCAGTCGATTATATCCCTTTCCTGAGTCTTCACTGCGGTCAGTTGTTTAAGAATGTCATTTCACAAAACCGAAATTGAGGAGATGATCAAGAATTACCATAAGTGTCTTGACTGGTGGCCTGTTCATCAGATTGACACGCCTTTCCAACTTTAGATCATCGTATTCTTCACTGCGTGCCATCTCACATAAGGAAAACGCTGAAAAACACGAACAGTAGTAGCATAAGTTTCATTTTTAGTAGCATAGTGAGTAAAAAGAAAAAAAAAAACAAAGAAACGAAGAAATTCAAATGAGGGCTATCTAGTTTTCGGGCTATTCCTTTTTATAAATTTTAAAATATATTAAGTGCATATTCTTTTTACTTTGGCAAAATCAAAAAGGATAAATGATTCAAACAACGCACATTGGCTTCTCAATCTCAACAAGAGGTCATCTTGATTGAATTTCACAGGTGTGTTTGTCTGAAGGAAAGTTTCATATTAAAAAACTGCTTTTGCGAAATTATTTTTCAAAGAAATACCTACCTTTTTAGATTAGAGAATTCATTTTCTTAACTTTAATTATGCATATATTTTTTTATTACCGTAAATGATTTTTCATCGACTGATTATTTTAAGAACCAAATGCATAACAATTCAGAAAATTAATTTACGAATTCTTTTTACTCAAACAAACAGACGGGTAAATTAAATTGGAATGGGGCTGTCCACGCATGTAAATTTCCTTGAAGAATGCATTCTTGCCATCTGCCCCAATGAATCCTTCCACTTTTACATCATTTATTACTACATTGGGTACGAAACTTTTGCAGAAATTGAAATGTCATCAAAATCAAAGAACAACGTAATTAATTAATATGATAGAACTAAGACTCAGAGTTGAGTTTCCTCAATTTCTAGTCACATTGGCAGTGAATTTCAATCAAAGCGGTTTCCACTTCTTTGATAATGGGATTCAATCCAGTTTGTAATTGCGGGTTGCTAATAACGAATTATGACAAATCGACAGGTAAATAATGTGACAAAAATCAAGAAGGGAGCAATTCCAGGCGATAATATTGTTTTATCCAGAAAAAAAGGTCCATGCAATATTGAATAATTTGATCATGAAGCCATTTCTGTGCTTCTACATGTTCTTGAGTACAGCTTTTCTCGTGACTCTACGCAGGTCATAGCAATCGTCAATGGAAGCACAATAGGGATTTCAACAGGAGACAGAGCAAAAGTCTGAAAGTAAGAATTAGAATATGAGTAGAGTAGAACCAAAAAAAAAAAAAAAAAAAAAGGCCTCAAGGAAATGGTGATAACGAGGGTCGAACTTGGGACCTCTTCCTCTCACTACTAATCTCCGTTCTATGGAAGCAAAACTATGGAGTTCAGTGAGAAAGCCCTAAGTGTCATCGATTTATTGAGAAAGCCCAACAGGCACCTAAAATCAATGACACTTTAACTCCGTTCCAAATGCCTACATATACAATTATATATTATATACCCAATAACTATATTTGTCAAGCATATTTAAGAGTTCGGTATGTTTAATCTTTCTGTTAATTAGATCCCTCTTTATGTAGGCTGCCTCAAACAAATAGGAATTTCCATGTATATGTAAAACCTATTGCTAATATAAATTGAAATCGATGCAGAATCAAAGTGCATAACAAAAGACGGTCAAGATAGGTCTGAAATCATAAAAGAAAGTGGAGGAAGATAGGACAGCATGATGGTTCCATTTATTTTACTTGTATTGCTTGAAATAATTAATCGATGAAAAATATCACTATTATCTACAACAATATGTATTGGTGGATGATAAGAATTTTTTTTTTGTTAATTTCTTTTTGTAAATTATACAAGTGATCATATTTAGGAAAATATTTTCAAAATCATTCATTTTTTACATAATAAATGCACCTGAAAAGGAAAATCAAAGGAGGATGGAAGCTGGCAGCAAAACAAAATTGAAAACCATTGAGATGGGAGAGAAATGGGACACCAAACAAGGGAAGAAAATCAGTTAAAAGAAAGAGGAAATGGGGAGAAATCCCAAAGATCGGCAATAACTCAATAAAATCAATATCAATTCATAATCAAAAGCTAATTCCAAGAACAGGGCTTCGTCATCTTGTTTCGTTGAACATTTTAAATTTCACTTCTCAAAATGGTTTGTAGACAATTTCACGAAGTCGAAATGAGCGTTCAAAAATAAGTTCTTTTTATTCCAACATTCATCGCAAATTCTAATCTCAAAGAAATAAATAATTTAAAATATATTTTCTTAAAAAAGATCGTGCTATTTTCAATCTTGCTTTTATATTACTCATCACACCAAAAGAAAAATGAATGAAAAAATTAACTTTCCACAAAATATTGAGACATAAGTCATTGTCTATAATGAAAACATTTTATATGGGCTAGTTATTTCAAGTAATATAACTTATCGTTTTTAAGAATTTTTTTTCCAAATCTTTCATTTTCCATCAAACAAATGGAGCCTAATGAAATGCATTAACAACTATATGTAAAAAATATATAACATAAAAATGTATGAAAAATATGTAGTGTAATTGATGGGCTAGTTATTTCAATTAATATAACCTAATTTCCTAATTGGATAACTATTAAGAATGAAACATAATTAACTGAATTCTTAACGAGCTAATAGTATAATTACGGTGTGATCTTGTGATAATTAAAGGATAACCACAAAAGTTTCCTTTCTCCAACATGTGTGGAAATTGCCAAGCCAAACATTGATCTTTCTCTCTCTCTCTCACATGGAAAATTTCTAGCCAAAAGTTGACTCTCTATTTTCCACGCTGGTGGTATAGCTAGCCAATCATTTCCCATGGGGAATCAAACTAGGTCGACACCCATTGAACTTTGAACTTTCTTCTAATCACTATCGATAACAATCGCACACTTTCTATCATCTTTTTTCATTGCAATCGGCAAGGGTTGTGGCTCTCGCCCAAGCCATCGCCGGCCATAGGCAAGGGCCAAAACTATAAAATTTGTCTCAATTGGTGCTGATCATGCTACATAGGATAATCGACATCTATATTAATTATTTATGGTCAAAATTGATCGGATGAACTTTGCTTGATACAAATGCAAAATGTTTGTGATTAAAGGATTTTTTTATACTTTTTTCCTGGACTTTCAATATTCCTCATTGCTTTCTCTCCTTAGGTCTTTCCCTGCTCTTTTTCACATGAATGTCCATCCTCCGAACAAATTGTCTCGTTGGAGCATCCAAAAGTCCTTGTTTGACATGACCGGATCGTTTCAAAGGAGCTCGTTTAGGCTTATCTTTGGAATGTTAAACTCTTATAAAGTGTTTCAATGCAATGAGAAGATTGAATGCATAAATGCAAATAATTACGGAGAGACGGATTTTGAAAAACGATTGAAATATATCAAGTGCTAATTAAATTGCCATTACGTCCTTTTTAAAAGTCTGTTTTGTGCAACTATCCATTGCAGGTTCTGTAAGACATAACGCTTCAGAAAGCTCATCAACCAAAGCAGTTGTCCATCAAAGTTGTTCTACCTGTGGTAGCTTTCCCATTTACATGCTACCCTGCCGCTGACGACAGTTGCAAAATTTCTGTTTTTCATGATAAAGTGCAGTCCAGATGATACGTTTTCACAAAGAACTTAACATGAGATTCCGCTGCCTGCTTGATTACTGAATTGAATCTCTAAGGTTGTCAAATCATATGGAACAAAATTCTAACTCAAATAATCTGACAATCTAATTACATTGTGAGCATCTCAATAGATATCAACTTACAAATGATATTTCACAATCGCAATTCACTTGATAGAAGAACAATAAATTGCATCATGAAGAACACTAAAATATGTCCATATTCACGCCAATCCAGCTCAAATAGCGCAATCGAACATCAATTTGTTGACATCAAGACAGTGAAGCCCCGTGCATTTATAAATGCGAGGGAAGAAAAGGTGGACTGTTTAAGAATCAGAGGGGTCAATGTATCGAGAATTCATAAAGTTCACCAAAAAAAGGTGGGAAAATGCTTGTCCTCAGAGTAGTTGCAATTTTAAAACATGAAACCGGAACCTGAACCATCATCGTTCTCAAGCCAACGAAAAGAAGAAGAAGAAGAACACATTTCTGGGGAGAGAATATCACTCGGAACAAAGTACGCAGACTGTGGATCCTATGAGGACGTCGTCTGAGTACAAACAAAAGCAGTCGTTTCTCAAAGTGGTGAAGGCAAGCTCTTGAAAATAGAGCAGCATATCGAGACCATATGCAACTCCTATATCATCACAATCCGCGAAAAGACTAGTTGATACTCATCCAAGAGGAGAGGTGTCGCGACCTACCCTCGGGGAGAGGGAACATGTTTAGGGGTATTGTCTAAAGGACGGGGCCTGGCGCCCATGATTAGGCGCAAGCTCTCCCAAGTCCATACCCGCGTGAGGTTGGGATATTTTTAAAAAGTTTGCACAAAAGGAGTCGCCACTAGCCTATTGGGGTCGGCTAGAAATCAAGTGAGGCATGAGAGCGTGCCTCACTTCCTACGCAACTAGAGAGTCTAGGATCGTGGACTTGATTATACTAATTAACCAATTAATATCCTTTCGGTACCTAATCTTGTTCATTTTAAAAGAAATGATTTTTGTCAGGCAGTCTGAATTGATTTTATACCTATCCACTAACATGTGAGGTGATCATACGGGTGCACAATCATTAAAATAACAATTAGCAACTAAGAAAAACGATTAAATAAATTGCATGAAAGAGCAAAAATTCAACACCAAAGAAAAGATAAATACTAATCCTAACTAAATTAAAGAGAAGCCAAAATCAACACATCAATATTATGCATTCAAAGGCATTTGTTCCGCAAGGACAATTGAAATCTTAAGGTAAAGCCCGAAAGGCTTAATCAAACTTAAACACAATTCTAAATTGAAAGGTTTCCTATTTTTAGGAGAAAATTACTCTAAAGATTAATTTCAAACTTTTGACGAAATTTAATTTTTTTTTTTATATTTTTCTATTCTTTTTTAAAAAAACATTCGAATTTTCCCCAAAAAAATGATTTTTTTTTACTTTTTTAATTTTTAGATTTTAATTTATTATTATTATTATTATTATTATTTTAAAAGGTCGAATTTTTAATGTTTTCTGAGTTTTTGAATTTTCGGAAAGTTTTTTGAATTTTTATTATTTTTCGATTTTTTTTTGAAAATTTTTGAATTCTTGAAATTTTAATATATTTTTTATATTTAATATTATTATATTCGGATAAAAGGTTCGGATCGGGTAGATTCGATCCGGCCATTGACCCGACCCAAAACCAGATTCGCTCTTTCGGTTTGAAAAAGAAAAAAGATTTTTAATTAATTTTTTAGTTTGTTTTAGTTTTAGTTTTTTTTTTTTTTGGCTTCTCTTATGCTTTGTCTTTTCCTGCACTATCCTCTTCATCCACGCCGCCTTCACCGAACGTCTGCCTCCCCACGTCTTTTCCACCTTTTTTTTTTTTTTTTCTTTTTTTCATTTCTTTTCATTACTCTTTTTATTTCTTTTATTTCTTGTTTTTCTTTTAAGCTTTTTTAGGTCGTCTTCTTCCCTGGTCTTCTCCACCTTCGCGTTTGCCCACTGCACGCCCGAAGCTTCTCTTCCAAAACATGGCCTCATCGAGATTCAACCAAACAACAACGCAGCCCGGAACAACCGGCGACCCTTCCACCGCCGAACTTCCATCGGCCACTAGCTGGCCAGAGATCGTCACCATCATCGGCCGAGCATACCCTCCTCGGCCAAACACTGAACAAACAACAACGACGATGGGAACGTAGCGAACGACCACACGACCGACGCCCAAGGTCACCCAACACCACCGGAATATCATAAAAGAGCGCGACACGCCCGGACAACTCGATTTCAGTCAAAGACAAAACCGCGGAGACTGGATCTCATTGTGGCATTCTATCAAACAGGCGGAGGCCGCTCCCGAATCACAAGGTTTCTAGCTCAACTAGGACCCGAACCCAAACCAAGACTCTCACCAACAACAATAAAACATACAGCAACCAAAGAGGGAGTGAACAGGGCCGGAGTTCACGCAAACCAGTTGAACGTAAACTCCGGCTCGGGATGCACGGAACCGGGTGAAAACAGGGCGCAAGGAGGACGTACCGGGTCCAATTTGAGGACGTTGGCCGAGGAGTCGTCCGGCGGGGCTCGCACGCAGCTGAAGCGACGACTGAAGCTCCCTTGCTCTCCCTTAGTCGCTTCCTCGCTCGGACTTCTTTTCCCTCTCGGTTTCTCTCTGGTTCCTTTCAGCTCCTCCTCAGCTCTCTCGGTTCCTCATAGTTCCAGAAGAAGGGCGTCGGGGAACCGGATTCCGTGCAATGTCGAGCCTCTCTTTGGCTCTTTACCCTCTCTCAAGTGCTTCTCTTGCTCCACCTCTCACTCTCGAGCACCTCTCTCGCTCAAGCTCTCCACCTTTTCTTCTGTCTCTACCCGGTTCTTTCTCCCATTCTCCCTGTGCTTCCTCTCTTCCCCTTCTTTCCTGTTTTTCTTTTGCAGGTTATCGTGCGAAGACCAGCCGTGCCAGCTACCGGCCGGGCCGCTCCCGACCAGCGGATCACGCTGGCCGTCTGCCATCCGATCCTCTGCTGCTCCTGCTTTCGCTGCTCGCTCTGTTCTGTCTTTCTGCAGGTCCTAGAGCGAAGACCAGCTGGAGGGAGGAAGAACAGATGCGGGCCGGGCTAAAGGAGAAAGGAGGCTGGGCCGGCCCAGCGTAAGGGCAAAGGGAAAGGGAGAGGGGCGGGCCGGGCCAAGGCCGGCTCCGGGCTAGCCCGATTTTTTTTGTTTCTTTTTTTTTCTTTTTGTTTTTGTTTTAGTGATTAATTCCTAATCTTGTACATAATAAAATAGTAAAATTTAGGTGTCAACAAGAGGTAGGGCCTATTTGTTAATATTCTTTATTTCTTTTTATGAACAAAATTTTATTTTTTGTTCCAGTGAACAAAAAGAACATAAACGCGTTTGTTTGCGTTTTTTTAAATCTATTTTTTTTATTAAAAACACATTTTGGAACAAAAACAACAATTTTTAAGAACAAATTTTCTCTCTCTCTTTTTTCTTTCTTTTCTTTTTCTTTGGCCGGTCGCCGGTCTCATCCATGGCGCAGAACCCAGGCCGATCGCTAGCCATGGTCGAGGCGAGGTGGCGGTGGCCAAAAGAAAAAAAAAAAAAGAAAGAAGAAAGAAAATAAAAATAAAAATATTAAAAATTTAAAAAAAAAAAAAAAGAACACAAATTTATCAAACGTGTTTCTTTTCATTTTTTATTTTCGTAACAAGTTTATAAAACTCATTTTTATTCAAAATTATTTTTTTGGTAAAATTTATTTAAAAATTATTCCCAATGTAAATACTTTTTTCTATTTTTATTCCCTGGAATAATTTTTAAACAAAAATATTACAAAACACGAATGTATTAGCTGGAGCATAGCGTTGCTGGAATAAGAGAAGTGATGAGTCGTCCGCAACTGCGAAAATCCACGAGGTTTGAGCTGGAATTGACCGAAGCTACATTGAATTTGTACGGCTAATTATTGGGAATGACCATGTGGTAGACAAATTACTTTGAATTTGTACGGCCAATAATCGGAGGTGTCACTCTTTTTTTATTTATTAATGTTTTAGTAGATTTATTTGAAATTCGAAGATTATTTAATATTCCACATGACATAATCCTCTTTCACTTTGACCTATTTTCTCTATTAAAGACAGATGTAAAATAGCATTCGGTCACCAATTTACCACTAATTTGCAACTTTAACGATTTTAGTGTTGATTCTTAAAAAGAAAAAGATATTAGAAATGTCATAATTTTTATATGACGCTTATTTTAGTGCCAAAACTTTTCACCAAATCACTTTAATGCCACATTAAAAAAAAAAAATCACTTAAGTATCTCCGATGAAAAATTCCAATAAAATTTTTTACATGGCTTTGTTATAATAAAAAACAAGTCCAACATATACGATAAGGTCACCTTTTATGACAAAACAATGCGGCATCTTTTGTTGACCATATCATTCCCATGGTGATGTTTTATTGCGGGCCAAATTAGTCCCGATAGACTTGAATGCCAAGAGACTTTGAAATATATCGGTAGACTACCATTTATATTGGTGGACTCCCCCCGAGCTTGGTAGAATTCCATATTTTTGGGTCGAGCACAACGGGTCACAAATTTGGTTTTTGTTGATTGTCTTGGTGTGGTTACTTGGATGTGAGGAACTCTTATTTACGGCTCGGTATATACATGACGCAAACACCTTCTCCACTTTATTCGAAGGGCATATGAGTTAAGTCTATGATGACTTTTTAAATTTCAAAGACATGCATTACTCAACATCGCCATCTAATATATAAAATGGATAATCCATTACGAAGAGGTAGTCATTTATGAATTTATTTTCCTGTAAGATAACTTCGAATTTACAGGTACTTTGAATTTTTAATATCTTTAAGTTGAATAAAGTGCTTGTCAAATATTTTATGTCTACGATAACTTTCAAAAGACTGCCTCACGCAACTCAAACATATTGTAACTTAAAGATGTTGTAGCTTTAAAATATGTAGTGCCCAATACATAATTGAAAGTGAAGATTGCATGCTACTCAACATACACAACAGAGATCTTAGCTCTACTCGAAGCTTTGAAGTGTTTTCGTTCAAGGAGAGAGATTGAACTGGAGATAGAGACCGACTGTGAAGAACTCGTGAAAGAAGTACAGGGGAAGACTCACGTGGAATGGGAGATGGAGCCGCTGCTGGAAGAAATCAGGATCCGGATGGCCCAATTCAAGAAGATTTCCTTGGCACATTGTTACTGGTCCACGAATCAAGTAGTTGATTGGGTCGCTAAGGCCCATCGCTTGAATACCCTTTCATCTTTTTGGATAGCTAATCCTCCTTAACCTCTGCGGGAACTTTTATGTTTGGATGTCCCTAGATTGGGCTTTTTGTTTAAAAACTCTTTGAGTTTCAATGAAAATCGAAGTACCTTTTCGATCAAAAAAAAAAACATGCACAACATTTTGATCCATAATTAAAAAAAAACATTCACAACATGAATTCACTTAATTACTAAGCTATTAGTCTGCATAATTTTCAAGTAAAACTCCTTTATGTCTCCACTAGTATTTGGTATATGAATGTTAAATGTCAACTCTGTAATGATGAAACAACTCAGTGAAGGATTTAGAAACATAGCTTAGTGGAGGGGACAGAAAGTAAACTCCAAATACCAAACTTTGAGGGTGAGATATTTATACGATGATTTTATAAATTATGATATATATTTTATAAACGCAGACCAAAAACCAAGCAGCCTAGAGGCAGCGGCCCCCTTTGTCGTCTACCCAAGCATAAAATCAACGAGAAAATTAACAATTTTTTTTTTTTTTAAACTTATTATATAATAACCAATTCAATTCTAAACATTTCAATTGTGTCAATTGAATTTTAAATACTTTCAAATTTTACCAATTAAGTCCATTAGAAAATACTAATATGGACGTGAGCAGTTCTATATGGTATGATCGATATTAACATAGACAATTTTTGCTAATATCATCAATTTGATTACTAATAACATGTACATGATTCTTTCGATAACTTGAGAAACTAAATAAAACAATCTTGACAAAATAATGTACTGGATAATTAAAGGCAACATCTTTTTACTTTTAGGATTTTAGGATGTAAGTATTACATAAAACTTAAATATACAAGAAAAGAGAACATTGTCTAAAATCTAAATTAAGTATAATGACACAATTATTTTATGATTTACATATTGATATGAAAATCTAAAATAAACAAATTTGGATTTTGATGCATGTGTATTGATGAAGGTTCGAATTGTATGTAATAATTTGAAAAAGAAAAAAGAGAAAACAATTTCAACAAAATAATATACTCAATGATCATAGACCGCGTCTGTTTATTTTTAGGTCGTAACATGACTGGTTCTTCCCTTTGACCTCACCCTCCGGCGGCACAGTCGCACCCGCTCGCTGCAGCAATCGTCGCCGTCGCCGTCGCCGTCGCCGTCGCCGGACCTCTTTCCGTCTCCCTCTCTCTTCGGAGCAACCAGCTTCGCCGCCGCCGGACACTGAGGTGAGTCTCGTTTTTCCTTTTCTTCTCTCTCTCTCTCTCTTCTCTTTCCCCCTCTCTCGGCCGAAACCCCACCCCTTCTCCTCTTCTTCTTCTTCTTCTTCTTCTTCCTTCCTCTTGCTGGCTGCTGCTTCACCCACCACCACACCGCCGCCCCACGCCCTACTCACCACCACCCACCGCTCGTCCGACGAGCCGTCCGTGTCGCTGTTGGTGCCGTGAGACTCGTGTCTTCGTCGCCGTCGCGCCGCCGTCGCCCGACCTCCCTCGACACCGCCGCTGGACGCCGTCACCCCTCGCTCGCCTCGCCGCTCAGCCGCTTGCCGTCGACGCCGCCGTTGGACGCCGCTCGTCCCCGGTGGAGGCTGCTCGCTCGCCCAGCCCCCCAATCAGCCTTAACTCCACACCCCTTCGCCTCCACCTCCAGCTCAGTCGCACCCCCACTCTCTCTCTCCTTCCGCCTATCCGGTCGGGGGCGACGCGGGACGCCCTTGGAGACTCCGGCGGGGGCCTACTGGCTGATCGACGCCCTCGTCGTATGACTTTGTATGCTTTCGGCCCTTTGTAAGGGAAAAAGAGAAAGAAAAATCTGATTTTGCGTTGTCCTCTGCAGGCTGACTCATGGCGCGTTCCCGAGATCGTGACTTCTTGTTTTGCGACTTCTGTGGGACGATGCTTACGTTAAGTTCGGTTAAGTTTGCAAAGTGCCCTTTGTGTAATTTTAAGCGGAGCACTAAAGGTTGGGATCTCCGTTTTCAATCGCTCAGTATATTTGATTAATAATTATAGAGATGGTTCTGCTTTTGGAGTCTTTGAAGTTGGCATGAGATTGAATTTTATGCTAAGTCTCAAGATTGTCCAGTGTTGCTTCTCGGGGTAGACTGTTGTGTCCTTCTGTTTCTGTGTTCTGCTCTTATAGTGGCATTGTTCACCATTGTTCTTTTATACTGTGAAGATTTGATTTGAGTTTTTCTTTTTTTGTTGTTGCGAAGCATTGGAAAGAAATAGTTTCTTTGCCTAGGATATCAGGAAATTTCCATCTTTCCATCTGCAAATTTTCCATTTTGAGCCTTCTGCATACCTTAGGACAATTCCCCTTGTAAGTTTGTATTGGTTAGAATTATCTTAGTTCTTGATTTGGGATGATGAGGATGATGATCCATTGAGAGGCACCCTGAGAATTTGATAATTGAGGAAAAAAAAAAAAGGAAAAGGCTGGAGAGGAACTCTTTCTATGGCAGTGAAAGGTGTGATCAGCCACCCTGCCTATGTACTGGCTAATATGAACTTGGAGATACTATTGTGCTGGCCAAAATCGTTCCTCGGCAGGCTTTCCACAGAATTTGTTACTGGTTACACCCAAGACCACTAGTTTGGGGAAAAATAGCCATTTCAAGTCAAACCACTAATGTGAAATGCGTATCTTAGCATGGTCGTCCCATTATCTGACAATGTCTGCTGTCTTTTTGTTTTGAGTGGTGCCGTGGTTCAGTCATTGTGTGTTTTTATTGCTATTTTTCGGATATTAGCTGCCAGTTACCTATCATTTTGCTCTTCAAGTCAATTTCTACTTTTCTCAATAACGTGCCTTATTGATGGCTTTGCTCTCAGATATTGCTGGAAGAGAAATTAAGTACAGAGTAACCGCTCAGGTATGCCTTGAACTGGCTGACTGATTGATACATGCACTCTGTTGGGTCTTAGAATCATGAGTTAGGTGCATACATGTTCTACTAGTTCAACAATTTAGGAGGATATTGTTATATTTCATCATGTTCTACTGCCTAGGTAGTTATTTTTAGAGTGACCATCAAATATAGAAAATGCTAGAAATTTGAATGGCTATGGTGACTCTTCAGCCCTAAAGAACATTTGAGGCTGCAAAAGGGCATCAACTTGGCAAAAATGTGAACTCCTACTCATGATGGAAAAATCACATCAAGTTTTCTAGCTTCTGGAAGGCCTTGGATTCGCTGGCCACAACCTAAATATGTGGCTATCTGTTGTTAGCAAAGCTTAATTTTTCACAGCTACCTTTTGTTGCTTCCAATTACTGACCTCTGATGCTGAGAATGAAAGGAACAGAGATGAGTGGTTCCGCTGCAACATAGACACGTATACCTCTTGATGGCTTATCTGACATTATTGAATCAAATAGTGCCCACATCATGTAGAATTCACGACATTGTTGAGTGAATTTGGTAAGGGTCACTAGACTTCTGTTTTTGTCCGGTTAAAGAGGATTCAAAAGAATAAATAAATAAAAATTCTCATCTTAAACCTTTTCTTATCGACACATCAAATCACGGACCTTTATGTTTTCTACTTTGAAGCAAAACCTAGAGTGTACTTTAGTTGAGAAAAAGCTATGTCCTCCTTAATTTTCCCTATGCTTTTGGATCACACATTTGAAAATCTCATGGTCATCTACCATATCTCAGGACATAAGGAGGGAGCTTGGCATGTCTACCTTCGAGGAGGGGGAGCTGAAATTGGCAACGGTAGTGGCTACATTCTGCTATATTAGTATATCGGCATAATGTTTTCTTTGTGAACTGATTGTGATGTTCTCTTATATCGGCCTTGCCTCTCAGATAACTCGGAAGTGTGAAAAATGTGACAACGATGAATTCGAGTATACTCGGAAGCAGGTAATGTTCAAGTTCAGCGCACCAATATTTTCTCTCACAGCAATCCTCCCTAACATGAGTATTTACCGTCTTCCCTTTTCTCGTCATTCATTCCTCCTTAATTTCTGACCCGTTGCAGATGAGATCGGCAGATGAAGGGCAGACTACATTTTTGACTTGTACCAAATGCAGGGATACTATTACGGAAAACTAACTGTATGACTTATCAGATTATTATGCAATTTTGAATCTGCGGGAGGCTTTGTACCATATGGTGATGGTTACACTGCTAAGTTTCTTGTTTCAAGTTTGTGCATCTCGTTGTAGAATTTCCAGAATGAGCTAGAGTTTCACTGGAGCAATTTCTCTTGCTGTTATCAAGTGGGCTAAGCTCACTTGTTGCTCAAGAGAAGATGAAAATAACCCCTTAAACAAAAGCCCATAGGGCTGTTTTGTGTCCGAAACCACCATTAGCTTCTTTATGGATAAATTCAAGCGTTGAGTCTAAATCATCAGTGAGACTATTCATGGCCATAGGAATCACTTCAGTAAAGGATCACTGATTTAGTTGTGACAGACATTTAGATCGAACGATCATGCAGAGTTATCTAAAGACTGCAGTAATGTCCATTCAAACTTAATGGCACTCTAACTTAAAAGAAAAAAAATTTAACGGCACTCACGTCTAGTTCCGAGGTTTGTTAAATTTCTCGAACATTCGGAACAGCGCCAGAGAGATTTTTACAAGCCAAGTGCAGAGTATCAAGGGAGCTTAACATGCAGACAGAAGATGGAATTTCTCAATGGAGTGATTTTCCGGTGGCCGGAAAGATGAGTAAAGGGAGTGGTGGAATCGGAAGCGGCCCTTCGAGTAGTACGTTGTCATTAAGGTCAACAGTGACGAACTCTCTCCAGGGAAATTGATGTATACTTCCCTTAACATGGTTACCAGAAATATCAAGATACTATAATGTTTTTTTTCCCTAATCCCAAATACCATTTCGATATCTGACAACCGATTCTATTTTTGGAGAAATCTAATTCTCTTAGCTTTTTTAAAGAGTTAAGAGAAAAAGAAAGCTTGGTCAAGTTGCGGGAAGAAAATGCCTAAGTCTCGAGATCTAGAAATGTACAATTCAATTCCCCGGTCACATAGGGTATTTTGCCCGAGTTGCTTGTATACAAGGAGGGTTAAGCATTCAAGAGACTTGCTCCAATTGGACTTCGGAGAAGAAACCGTGATGTCAATGAACTTCAAATTGATATCAAGGAGGTCTATCAAGCGGAATCCATCGTGCAGAAGTTCCCCTTGTAAATCGCTCATGGACAGATTGGAAAACATCGAGGAGGATAAATTCATGAAGGAACAAAGACGAAACGTTAGACATGTCTACTAAATCAAGTTTAAGTTCTCTAAACTATGGCAAATTCTGAACAAGCATTTCAAAATCTGCTTTTTCAATGTTAAGACGGTGCGTCACATATGTACCATCAATGTTTGAAGAAACATCAAGTAAAACAAGTTTAGAAAAGTAAGAAACTTCAATAGGATTTAGACCTGAAAAATTGTAACAAGAGAGATTGAGGTGTCTCAATTCAGTATAAGCCCTTAGTTTAGGTAAAGTGGTGAGCCACGGAAATTGTTAACAGCTAGGTTGAGGCTCCGAAGCTGGCGAAGTGTGAAAAGTGAGTTACCAGAATGGTGGGAGCCTTGAAAACAGCTGAGTGAAGGATCAAAGCCGGTAACATTACCCATTACATCATTTGCAAGCGACACCGTCCCATGAGCAGCAATCCAAACTGTTCTTCCTATTATTCTGGCTAATATTTGGATGAACTTGGCGCTATATCTGCACTGCACCCGCCGCGGAGCTGGGTAAGTTGCAGATTTCTTAAATTCCGATAGCCAAAATGGGAATTTTGTTCAGCACGTGGTTAATTTGAATAATTAATAATAAATTTGAAAAACCATTGTTAAAGTGAAACGCAACCGATAACTTCTTTTTCGACCAACTAAAATACCAATCAAATAACAAGGTTACCAATTGCCAACATCAAACCCATTAATGTATTATCATCTTTTTATTATTATTCTACAAGTGGCCCCTTTCATTAATTAGCTGTTAACGAATTGCTTAGATACTTTACTGATACTGTCTGCCAACGGTTTCAACTTATGAACAAAATATCTACTTTACCAATATAAATTTCTAGTAGATTACCGGACATCATTTTGATTTCACGAGTACCATTGTTCATTTGTCAGTAACCCACTAACAAAATAATTGATTTACCAAGTTGAAATACGTTAGAAATTATGAACAGTCGTTTGTTTTTACTGGTGAGCGTGTTTTTCATTAGTAGACTACAAATTGCTTACGTACTTTACTAATAACATCGATTAATAGTTATCACTTGTGAACAAAATAATCATTTCACCGTTATAATTTCCTAATGGATTATTACTAGTTTGCAGTTTACAAGTACCAATGTTTTTTCGACAATAACATGCGAAGGAAATAATCAATTTTCCAAGTTTAATTACCCTAGTAGGTCATGAACAATAGTTTTTTATTATTATAGATGAGCACATTTTTCCATTGATAAAGTACAGATTACCTATATATTTAACTAGCAATGTCAGTTAACAATTGTAACTTACAAACAAAATAGGTAGTTTACTACTATAAATTCCTAGTCGACTATTAATTTCACCAGTGATTTACTATTTACACCACCATGATTTAGTTATGCATAGTACATTTATATAAATAAATAAATAAATAAATAAAAACGTAATAAGTATCGTTAAATTGACGGTTGTGAATGGCTTCGCAAATCAGGATGGAGGACATGACTAGCAGGTCATCAATTGCACAAATTTACCAATACGATTGAAATAGGAAGAAAAAAAAAACGTGGGCACCGAAGATGGTCTTCTTGAGTAATAACTAACCTGCAAGGTCCATTGCCAAGGATTCAAATATTGTGACAACTTCTAATTCATAAATTTGAGGGACAATTCTACATCATGGCTGGACTCACTGCCTGAAATAAGGGTACTCAACTTGCAGTCCGGCAATGACAGGCCAAACTCTAGTCGATGACTCTCGTCTTGTCGAGCTCCTCTCTCTACCCTCTTGGTAGTTTGCCCTAACCCCTTTTTCGCGTTTTTCTTCCCCCACAAGTTTTCGCTTCTTCTTCACTCTACTTCTCTGGTTTGCCTTCCCCTCTTCGGTTTCTTCCGTCCTTGGTCTCTCTGATGGCTTCACAAACGACTTCCTTCTCTCGACCTCAACTTCCTTCGCTTTGCCGTAGCTCTAGACTTCATCAAGTTCTAGGTTGAAGTGCAGCTCTCTTCCGCGCTTTCCTTTCCCCTAGGTTCCGGTTTTTTTCGCCCCCTCTTCCTTCTTCGGACCTCGCCTCAACCTCTGCTCTGCGTTGCATCCCCGCCTTTTTTCTTGTCCCTTCACCCCTGTTTCTCTAAGTGCTGGATTTTTCCTTTGTCGCCTCTTTCCCCTTTTTCCATGGGAGGAAGTATCTTGGAGGAGGAGTCACGAATAGCTGCCCTCTGCAACAAATTGGGCAGACTCTGTGCTGACCATGAACTGGAAGCTTGGGAAGGCCCGCCACCGCTGGAACAAATTGAAGAATGCAAGCTTATTTTAGTTGGTAATCTCCTTTCAAACCCATATGTAAATTTTCAAGCTCTTCAATCCACTCTGAAACACTCATGGAGAGCAAAATAGGCAGATTTTTCACAACGTGATATAGGCCTATATGTTGTAAGGTTTAATTCGGTAGAGGAGAAAAATCGCATCCTTGATGGAGGTCCCTGGTTGTTCTCAAGTCATATTGTCATCCTAAAACCTTGGCTTCCTAACACGCTGTTGCATTGCTATGATTTTTCTAAATGTGCCTTTTGGGTCCACATTCTCGGTCTGCCTCTCGAATGGTGTTCAAAACAAATGCTGGACAAAGTGGTTCGGCATGTGGGACGAGTGATTGAAACCAAAGTAGACACTAGGGAGGCTCCTAATTTCAGAGCAAGAAGAGCTAGGGTCGAACTTACCCTCAGTTAGCCTTCGAAATCAGGCCACTTACTCCGTATTAATGGCAAGACTTTCTGGCTTGATTTCAAGTACGAGCGCCTCCCTCATTTCTGCTACTCTTGTGGTAGGTTAAGCCACTTTGCCATGAGTTGTCCAGAAACTCCCCTCACTATTGCAGAACTGGAAGGTAAGGAATTAACGGCTTTTGGTCAATGGCTGTGATTAGAAGTTAGATAACATAGCCCTTACTGGCATACCTTTTATGGCGATCTTGTTAGCCCTACTGAGATGGATGATGTTATACTTGAAACACCTCATTCTTTAGTAACCAAGACCCTTGCGCTCCCCACTTCTGAAGTGCCTCTCTCACCCTCTGGGCTTAATGACCAGCATGTTGGAGCCTCCTCTACTCGTCGATCAAAAACTGCCCCGTTTCCCTCGAGTGGTACAACCCCTACATCATCAACTCAACCAAGTGTTATGCAAGACCTCCACATGTCTAAGAAGGTGCAGCCACAACAATCTGGACAAATTGTTGTCATACCTCAGACAGCACAAAGAAGGGATCACTATATGCAGGGGGCAAAGTTAAAAGGCACCTCAGATCAGCAGGGTCATCTTCAGGTTGAAGCTGCCTTGCTAAAAATGAAGTCCCCTGTTTCAGCAGTACCTACTGCACTCAATGTTCCAGCAGCAGATTCATCAAAACTAGTCAAATTAAAGAGTCCTCACAAGCTTACCAGAGGCAGCCCTCAGAAAAAAGCAAAGAGGTTCTCGCCTTATGAATCGCTTGCTCCTGGATTACATGTTTTGGATGACAACCAACTAATGAACAGCCCTATCCTTGAAGCCGAATGGGTTGACAATTGGGCGATGATGGCTTGCCCTAAAAAGCCACCAATGGATAAATGAAGTTTGTAAGTTGGAACTGTCAAGGGCTGGGCAATCCCCTGACAGTTCAAGCCCTTAAGGACCTCGTGGTCCATGATCGGCTTGGCCTTTTGTTTTTGATGGAATCTAAAAACTAAGACTCTTTTTTTATCTAGAGTACAAAGGGGATTGCATTACCAGCATAGCTTTTTGGTGTCCCTTGTTGGTCTAGCTGGTGGTTTGGCTGTCTTTTGGAATGACCCTCTCTCTGTTAGTGTGGAGGACTCCTCAGCCCACTATATTGACTTGATCTGCTCTGGTCCCCATGATGGAAGCCCAATGCGCCTCACTTGCATCCATGCCCCTACATCCTTCCAGCAGAGACAGCAGTTATGGACAGTTCTCAAGCATATTAGCAGAGTTATTACAATGCATTGGGTATGCATCGGAGACTTCAATGAAATACTAAACCACTGGGGAAAAGTAGGTAAACGTTTCGCTCCTTCTTATCGGTTGCACTCTTTCAGGGACTTCTTAAACGATTGCTCACTCATGGAAGTAGAATCTAAAGGTTGTGCCTATACATGGGTGAACAATAGGGACGTCGACGAATTGGTTAAGGAAAAACTTGACAATGTATTATGCAATATGGACTGGAGGTTAACATACCCAGCAGCCTATGAAGCACGGACACTCTCCAGGACCCTTTGTGTCGTGTCTGACACTCCAACACGCTCTGACACGCGGTCAACGCGTGTCGGGAAAACCGACACACGGTCAACTTTCTTCGACACGCTCCGACACGCGAGTAAAAAATTCCGACACGTGACTCCGACACGCACGGGGTCATTTTTATAAATTTTCAAAAGTTTTGGGCTCTAAATATAAATATATGAAAAAAGTAAAAATAAAAATAAAAGTTAAAACGTCATTTCACATTTGCACTCGCACGCACAAATTCTTTACTTCAGTCTTCTCTATCTTCTTCAGTCGTAGCGAACGAGCCCGAGCGGTGAGCAGACCACTTTGGTTCTCTTCTTCGCCGTGAGTGTCGCCGGTGTTGCTTTGCCGGCCACGCGGCCCACCCCGCCGCCGACTCACCGTAGCCCCCGTGCCTCGGGTTAGCATCTTGCGATTTGGGATTTTTTTTGGCAAACCCTAGTTCGGGGAAAGGGGGATTTTCGGACCCTCTTTCCGTCTCTTTGTCTCTGGCGCTCTTGTGCCGTTTTTTTGCCGATTTCGCTCCCCGGGTGGTTGTTGTTTTTGTTCGGTAGACTGCTCGGCGACCGATGCTTCGCGTTCTCTTTCTTTTTCAGATTTTGGTGCTCCGTCCGTTCTGTTTTTCACTTGATTGTGAGATTTTCCGTGAATTGTCTTTTACGTCGATTGCTGCTTGGAAACTCTCTCTACCATCACGATCGTCGCCATAAATTTGAGCTGCCTTTTGAATTCGAAGTATTGATTCCGAGGTGGGTACTCGTCTTTTGTGCTTGTGTTTCAATTTTGGGGTTGCGAAAAGAGGCAAAGGCTAACAGTGAGAGGAATTGCTCCTGTTGATTTCGCTGCAGAGTTTAGATTTTTGCAGGAAGAAATATTGAAAGAGAAAGCTTCTCAGTAGGGTTTGGATGGGTTTTGTTGTCTCTAACTATATGTTGGTTAATCTCTCCTTGTCGAGTGGGGACTCCATTTGGGATCCTCTTCTTTTGCTTGTATATGGCTTTCAGGGTTTAGTAGAAACAAGCGGCTTGCTGCATCTCTAGACTTGCTTTAATAGTTACAACATGTTTATGTCCATAATCTCACTTTGCCATCGAAATTCACTTTGCGAAATCTGCAATAGAAGTTAGTAATTCTTCAATTTCCTGATGAGATTTTAATGAAGCTTGGTGACTGTCAAATGGCTACGTCAAAATAAACTGAATTTGAACCAAAACAGAACTATGGGATGTACTGGCTCGATTGTGCTCTGTTTTGATTTTTTTCTTCTTGGTGTTTGATTGGCGTTGATGTTAGTTCACTTGCTTCCGACTTGAAACCTTATAGCAATTGATATTAACATGTTTATTTTTTCCTTTTTTTTTTGCAGAATGTCTTCAAGTTCAAACATGGCTAGTAGTACTTCAAGTACACAAGCTACCTCTAGCAATGAAGTTGTAAAACAACCACTATGGAGGTTTTGTCACTAAGTTAGTTAATCATACTAATGCAGGGAGAAATTTGTCTTGGAGATGCAACTTTTGTGAAAAAGATTTTAAGAGTTCATATACAAGAGTGAGGTGTCATTTGATGATAATAAGTGGAAAAGGAATTAGAAAGTGCACAAAAGTAGAAAAAAAAAGATCTTTTGGAAATGGAAAGATTAGAGGAAGAGGTCAATACTAAGTTAATGAGTATTGTACCTAGAAATGTACCTTTGCCTCCTACTAGTTATTCACTTAGTGGTGATGGTGGTGATTGGAATGGGTTTATCATTGAACTCCAAAAAAAGGAAAGGGGAAAGTGGGAGTGGAAAATCAATTGAAAATGCATTTAATATGACTCAACGGGAACGTCTAGATTGTGAGATTGCTAGGATGTTTTATTCGGCGGGCTTACCGTTTAACCTAGCAATGAATCCTTATTTTCAATCTGCTTTCACTTGTGTTGCTAATCATAATATTGCGGGTTATGTACCACCGAAATATAATTTGTTGAGAACCACTTTATTGCAAAAGGAGAAGACAAATATTGATAGGTTGTGTACACCTATCAAAATCATGTGGAAGGAGAAATGTGTAAGTATTGTGAGTGATGGATGGAGCAACTCACATAGAAGACCGCTTATTAATTTCATGGCGGTATCGGATGGAGAACCAATGTTTATAAAATCGGTTGATTGCTCAGGAGAAACAAAAGATATGCATTTCATTTTTAACTTGCTGAAAGGAGTTATCAATGAAATTGGGCATGAGAATGTGGTCCAAGTAATTACGGATAATGCTTCAAATTGTAAGGGCGCGAGACAACTCATTGAGCAAGAATTTCCATCCATTATGTGGACGCCTTGTGTGGTGCACACCCTTAATCTAGCTTTGAAGAACATTTGTGCCGCAAAAAATATGGAGAGCAATCAAATAGTTTATGAGGAATGTAGTTGGATTTCAGATATTGTTAAGGAAGTTATGTAGATCAAACATTTCATCATGAACCATTCTATGAGATTAGCAATATACAATGAGTTTGTTAGCTTGAAATTGCTTTCTGTAGCGGATACACGTTTTGCTTCGATGATTGTGATGCTTAAGAGATTCAAGTTGATAAAAAGTGGTCTTCAAAACATGGTGATTTGTGACAAATGGAATATCTATCGGGATGTTAATCAAGAGAAAGCTAAGCTTGTCAAGGAGAAGGTGTTGGATGATTTTTGGTGGGATTTGATTGATTATATACTTTCCTTCACAGCTCCTATCTATGATATGCTTAGAGTTTGTGACACCGATAAGCCTTGTCTTCACTTAGTTTATGATATGTGGGGTTCGATGATTGAAAAAGTGAAGAAAGTTATATATGCACATGAAGTGAAGAGGCTAGATGAGAAGTCCACATTTTATGAGGTGATTCACACAATTCTTGTAGATCGTTGGATAAAGAACAACACTCCACTTCATTGCTTGGCACATGCCTTAAATCCTAGGTAAGTTCTAAAATTGTATGTGATTATTACTTTAGTAGTTATTCTTTCTTTAACATGATAATATAATACTCCTCTTATTTATTATTGTTTTCTAATTTTATTTCATTTTATTAAATAAATGTACTATAGTGATCAATGGCTTGATGAAGATTCTACTCGAATTTCTCCATACAAGAATAAGGAGATCAACCAAGAAAGATTGAAATGCTTCAAGAAATACTTTCCTAACTTGGATGAGCGCAACAAGGTGAATTTGGAGTACGTAGATTTTGCAAGTAAAAATTGAGATTTTAGAGAATTTGATTCCATTCAAAATCGATATTCAATGGATCCTAAGGCTTGGTGGGTCAATCATGGTGCATGTGCACCAATACTTCAAAGCATAGCCTTAAAGCTTCTTGCACAACCTTCTTCTTCATCATGTGTTGAGAGAAATTTGAGTACTTATTCATTTGTGCACTCGGCGAGAAGAAATAAGATGACCCCAAAACGTGCAAAAGATTTGATTTTTATTCATAGCAATCTCCGTCTTCTATCAAGAAAAAGCCCACAATACGCAGAAGGAGAGACTAAGATGTGGGATATTGGCGGAGATGCATTTGATTCGTTTGAAGATGTTGGGGTGCTTGAAGTTGCAAATCTTTCACTTGATGAGTCGGAGATGGAGTCTGTTTTTTTTGCAGAAGAAGTGGATAATGTAGATGAATGACTTTTTGTTATATTACTTGATGTAATGTTGATTGTTTTTTTGCTTTTTGTTAAATTTTAAATTTAATAGTGGAATGTGGATTACTTGTTTTTCCTTCAAGTTTTATGATTTATTACAATGAAATGTAGTTGAACTTGTCAAATTAAAAGAATGAGTGATATTAACAAATGTATGATTAATGTTTTTAGTATAGACTAATTCTAGACTCTTTTTATTATTATTTACTTATTTATGTGTTTATATATAAAAATATTTATTTAATATTTAACGTGTCGGAACATGTTGAAATTATCTACTTTTTTAGAAATGACGTGTCACGTGTCGTGTCGTGTCGCGTGTCGGTGCTACATAGGCTGCTGCCTGGTCCTCTCTTTCTCGAGGACCTGTCTCCATCTTCAGATTACTCCAGGCTGCTACCATAGCGCTCCTATAGTAGAGTAAAGACAAGTTCAGCAATGGCTATCACCGGATAAACTTACTAAAGCAGCAGCTTCAAGATCAGTCTAACCAATCATCTTGCTACCATGACAACCAACATATTAAAAATTTGAAAGCTGAAATTCAACAAATTTGGCAATAAGAGGAGCAATATTGGGCTATGTGTTCACGAGTTAATTGGCTGCGTTGGGGAGACAAAAATACTAGGTTTTGTCATGCGACTACAATACAAAGACGCCAAAGAAATCACATAAGTATGCTGCAAGACGCAAACAATCTTTGGATTCATGATCCTACTCAACTTAAGCACATGACTAAGGACTTCTTTTGCAGCCTATATACTTCAGTTGGAGCTCGTGACTTCAATCCTATCCTATCTCAGTGCAGCCCATCAGTTACAATGGAAATGAATTAGTATTTAATAGCAAAGGTAACTAGAGAGGAAATCAAGATTGCTGCTTTTCAATTAGGTGCCACAAAAGCCCCCGCACCTGATGACTTTAATGGTCTATTCTATCATTGGCACTGGGATATAGTGGAAGATGATATTTTTACCTCAGTGCAAGCTTTCTTCACATCTGGTAGGATGCCATTAGCCCTGAATAGAACCATCATCATTCTGATTCCTAAGGTTCAGCAAGTAGAGAAGTTAGACCAGTTTCGGCCAATTAGTCCGTGCAACTTTATATACAAAATTATATCCAAAATTCTAGCTAACCGGCTCAAAAAATGGCTTCCTGACCTTATCTCACATGAACATAATGCTTTTATCGAGGGTAGACAAATTCAAGACAGTATATTGATTGTTCAAGAAGTTATACATCAGTTCAGAATCAGGCAGAGAAAGAAGAATTTCCAAGGAATAAGTTGGACATGAAAAAAGCATATAATCGGGTCAAATGGGATTTTTTGGAGGCGTATTTTCACAAGTTGGGATTTGATTCTAGATGGATACAATGGATAATGCAGTGTATCACCACAGTATCCATTAGCATTAAGTTAAATGGTGAAACTCTTCCCTACTTTCAGCCTTCAAGGGGCCTACACCAAGGTGACCCCCTTTCTCTTTATCTCTTCATATTACTAGCTAACCTTTTATCTAGGCTTATCACACAAGCAGTAGATATGGGCAATCTGAAAGGGATAAGGCTTAATAGGTGGTGTCCCACTTTGTCTCACATTCTCTTTGCCGATGATGCAATCTTTTTTCTAGATGGTAAGCTTCTTGAATGTCAAAATCTATCGAATATTCTGCAACAATATTGCCTAGCCACGGGCCAAGCTATAAACAGGAATAAATCTGGTCTTTTCCTCAGTAAAAATTGCCCGATGAGTTTGCAAGAGAATCTAGCCACATAATTGGGAGTCCCCTTGCTACAGAAATCTAGGAAGTATTTGGGGATACCGTCTGATTGGGGTGCCTTTAAAAAAGATATGTTTTCTTGGATTATGGCTCGAGTCAATTCTAAATTAGCAGGTTGGAAAGAGAACCTTATCTCTAAAGGGCAAAGAAATTTTACTTAAATCAGTGGTGCAAGCCCTCCCTCAGTATGCTATGTCCATTTTTAAGCTCCCTATCTCTATTTGCAAATCTATTGAGCAGAGAATAGCTAGCTTTTGGTGGTAGACTAGCAAAACCAAATCAGGTATCCACTAGAAAAGTTGGGATTTGCTGAAAGAATGTAAAGACAGAGGTGGGATGGGATTTAGAGACTTAGTGGCTTTTAACAGGGCTCTTTTTGGCAAACAAGCGTGGCGTCTTTCCCAAAATTCGTCTTCCCTATGGAGTTCAATTTTTAAGGGCTTATATTATCATTCCAGTGACTTCTGGCATGCTGACCATGGCTCGCGACCCTCCTGGGGTTGGCAAAGCCTTCTGCTAGGAAGGGACTCCATCAAAGAGAACATGCATTGGTCGGTAGGTAATGGCCAAACTATTAAAGTTAGACAGGATAATGTCTGAGGAAAGGAGTCATTAGTGGCCCAACACCTAGAAATGAACCTGATAAGTGGCTAGCTTTATTTCTTCAAACCAGCTCACTTGGGACATCCCTAAACTCAAGCAAAGCTTTGATGACCAGACTGTTAATGAAATTTCATCCATTAAGCTTCGAACAGAGCCTATCCCAAACCAAATTCTATGGAATGATACGCATACATGTACATATTCAGTTAAAAGTGGCTACCATCATATTCATCAGTCAATTCACTTTATCAGAAATACTCGGCCCTCATCATCCTATACCACACCACGACGCATTTGGCAACAGATTTGGAAAATTCAGACGGCACCCAAAATCCGAATATTCCTATGGTCTATCTGTCACAATGCGTTTCCAACTAAGGAAAATCTTCACAGGCGACATATCACAGACGATCCAACATGCCCTGTTTGCCCATCTTAAGTTCCAGAAACTCTGGAACATCTACTACTGCTCTGCCCTAGATCACATTAGGTTTGGTCCCATCCTCACATACATATTACAGTCTCAGCATTTCGCACTCATCGAATGGATGCATGGTTGATTGATCTAATTGGGCATAGATCTCACTTACTTGGTTTAGAAGTCATTGCTTCCCTCCTCTGGCAGCTTTGGAAGGCTCGCAACCTATTTATCTTCCAGCGACAGTTCTCTAGCCCTCAATAGATCGTTGATTCGGCTCTCACTTCAGCTCGACTATATCTCTCTTGCTCCAAGTCGAATCTGGCTTCATCAATGGCCTCTCTGAATCCTCTCAGTGGATGGATCCCCCTTGAACCTGGCTACATTAAAGTGAATTTGGATGGAGCCCTCCTTGATGCCTCTGAAGCAAGGTCGATTGCGTGCTTGTGTCGTGATCATAACGGCACCTTGCTTGACAGCTATGCCCAGAACGTTCAGGCCTCCTCACCCCTTCAAACAAAAACCCTAGCCTTATTATCCACCCTCCAATTTTTGTTGCGACAGAGTTTTGGAAATACTCACCTGATCCTTGAATCGGATTGTCTAGAGTTGGTGGAAACTGTGAATCATTGCAGGCAGCCGTCACAGGTTTGTCAATCTTCGCTCGAGCACGCCTCAACCCTTCTTCGTGAGTGCCCTAATTTTCTTCTCCAGCACTGTCGCCGTGAAGCTAATTTGGCTGCTGAATGGATCGCCAAGACCCAAGGCTGAGGGTCTCTGCTTTTGAATTGAGCTCTTGATCCGCCCATTTCTCTCTTCAATTTGCTTTGTACTGATGCCCTCTTTAAGGATTGTAACCCGGTTTGCTCTTAAATGTCATGCTTATGTTTCGACAAAAAAAAACACTTGCAGTCCGACAGACTTTTCATGGGGTACTTGGGAGAAGCTACAAGTCATTTCGAGTCCCCCAAACTGCATGTCATCGATCTCTCTCAATGATACAACTATTTCGACCAGTGGGCTGATTCGGACTAAATAGAGCTTATTGATAAGCTAACTATAAGACCGTCAAAAAAATCACACTCGAAATAGTTTAATTTGTATCATTTTTTTACCTACCATTGCATGCATGGCTATGTCCGGAATGGTAGACAAATTACTTTAAAATTTGGACAGTTAATTGTTAGCGAGGTACTATCATTTATTATTGTTTAGTAGAATTATTGGAAATCTGAAGATACTTTTAAGATTTCACTTAACTTTTTTCTATTCCACTTTGACTTACGTTCTCAATCGAAGACAATGTACAATGGCTTCTGCTCCACAATCTTCTACTGACCTGCAACTTCAAAGATTTTAGTAAATGGGTTAAACCCAGTCTTCATTGCTAATTCTTCATGGACAAAGAAAAGCTACGCATACGGGAAGCTGGAAAAGACATCTAGATATATTAATGGCCTTTGTTTCATTTTTCTACTTTTTGCTTCTTCTTCTTTTCGTTAAAAGATGTGTGGTTGACAGATCTCATTATCCATCTTCTCAATTAATATGATATACAATTGCACAAAGAAACAAGAATAGAAGACATTAGAAACAAGCCTCCATAAGGGAAATGACATTTCAAGCTTATCTAGTGACATGTTCTACATTGTGTAGTTTAAAGAAACTACTCCTCAAACAATTTCATTGTCTATGAAATCTAATGGTCTTCTGCTTTGACTTCTCCATCCACTTAACTCCTCTTCTCTCTAGCATTCTCACACCTTGCGCAAGCCATTTAGGCTTTCCTATTTCAACTGCAATGTATGATATGGAAATCTCAATTACGATTCCAGATGAATAGCCTATCCACGCCGTTTTCTGTTTGAATCAATTCTCATGCCCTTTGCAGTTGAAAGTTGACGAGGATGATCCTGGAGGGCATTCTTTTGGAAGTGGAGTTCCACATAAGCCTTGATTCTTACTATATGAGTCACTTAAAAATGTGTTGAATTGGTTATGTTGAGAAATTGGACAAGCGAGTTGGTTGTTTGAAAGGTTTAAGTCTCCAAGATAATCCATATTTTTCAGTACACTTTCCCCCACAAAGCTTGTTCAAAGATAAATCGAGCCATTCAATATAAGTAAAGTTCCCTAGAGTAAGAGGGATGGAACCGTAAGGTGATTATGAGAAAGATTGAGCCCTTCTCTCTCTCTCTCTCTCTCTCTCTCTCTCGCAGCAACCCAGCTCCGCCTCTCGTTCTTCTGCAGCTCAACCGCTCCGTCTTAACATCAACGTTGAGGTGAGTCTTGTTCTCCCTTTGAAGCTATCGATTGGGTTGGGTTCTAAGAAGTAGGATAGTTTGGAGACATATCGATTTTTTCTAGAATGCCTCTTTACAGGTGACACCCTTGTATGAATTTGTGTGCTCTCGGCTGTTTGTAAGGGAAATAGAGGAGGAAAAAAAATCTGATTGAGAGCTGTCCTCTGCAGGCTAACTCATGGCGCATTCTACAGGCTAACTCATGGCGCGTTCCCAAGATCGTGATTTCTTGTTTTGTGACTTCTATGGGACGATGCTTACGCTAAGTTCGGTCAAGTTTGTGAAGTGCCTTTTGTGCAATTTTAAGCGGAGCACTAAAAGTTGGGATTTCTATTTTCAATCGCTCAGTATACTTGATTAATAATTTTAGAGATGATTCTACTTTTGGAGTCTCTTTTTTTTTTAGTCTTGAAGTTATGATGAGATTCAACTTTATATATAGTCTCAAGATTGTCAAGTGTTGCTTCTCAGGGTAGGCTGTTGTGTCGAATAATACATTTATTGGATAGGGAGATGTACTTCGAATGTATAATACAAATGTACCATAATAAGCACATTAAATAAGAAGAATATAATGAATATTCATTCATGTATTTCATAACACGATAATTATATAATGCATCTATTTATTTATTGGATAGAGAAATGAACATTCATTGTATAGGGAGATGTACTTAGTGTTGGAGAAATCTTTCTAGAATATTTTGAAGGCGATAAAACGTTTTATCGCCCAGTCTCTGGATAAATACAGACCTTCTATTTAAAGTCTGAAGACTTTCAGATCACCAGACTCAAGACTCAAGACTCAAGACTATTCTCATTGACAGTTTTTCTAATCCAGTGACGAAGGCAATCCAGAGCCGAAGTATTTGGTTGAGGATTTAGTCCTACCCTCTGGAGAAGATCTCTTGGCTGGATAAATATAACGGATTCTTTTATTCGTAATCAAGATCGTTTGAAGATCCGATGATCGACGAAATATTCTTGGAAGGTTCTATTCTTGGAAACCAAGATCCGATTGTATGGGCGAACGGGATTGATGGGCTATCGTCGGGGTTCCTTTAATAGCTCGAATGATCTTCTTGATTGATTCCGTCCAACGGGTAGATTTGAGGAATTCCTTTGGTAAGTGCCAACGGGTATGATGGCATAAAGGAGTATAAAAGGAAGACGTTCTAGTTGCTTTAGTATATGATCGATAGAGAAATTCCAGAGTCTGAAGCACCTTGATTATTAATCGATACATTTTGAGCGAAATTGTATACACAAAGAGTGTCTATACTTAGTGATACCTTGAGCGAGTGTGGTAGATCATCTACACCGAGAAATCAAGGGAGAACAACGCTGTAACATCTCTTTGTTCATAGTGGAATCCAGCCAATAGGCTGTTAGTGCAGAAGAGTGGACGTAGGCTTGAAATAAGCCGAACCACTATAAACCGTGTGTTCAATTTTCTCTTCTCTCAGTCTTACTTTGATTATTGTTTGTCTTAAATCTATCAACTGTCTAGTATTGTACAATTATCGAGAAAAATCCTTTATATACCTATTCACCCCCCTCTAGGTACTTATACTAGCTATATCACTTAGAATATATGATACAAATGTATCATAATAAGTATATTAGATAATATGAATATAATGAATATTCATTCATGTATTTCATAACACGATAGTTATAGAACACCTATGTTTATTTATTGGATAGGGAGATGAACATTTATTGTATAGAGAGATGTACTTAAAATGTATGATACAAATGTACCATAATAAGTATATTAGATAAGATGAATATAATTAATATCTATTCATGTATTTCATAACACGATAATTATATAACGCATTCATTTATTTTTAGGTTGCGACATGAACAGTTTTTCACTCTAAACCTCAGCCTCCTTGCCTCTCGTTCTGGCGACGTAGTCGTGCTCTCTCACCGTTGCCATCGTCGTCACGGTCGCTGTCGGTGGACCACTTTTCGTCTCTCTCTCTCTCTCTCTCTCTCTCTCTCTCTTCGCAGCATCCCAACTCTACCTCTCGTTCTTCTACAGCTCGACCGCTCCGACTCGCCGCTCGACGTCGATGCTAAGGTGAGTCTCGTTCTCCCTTTGAAGCTATCGAATGGGTTGGGTTCTAAAAAATAGAGTAGTTTGGAGACATGTCGATTTTTTCTAGAATGCCTCTTTGCAGGCGACACCCTCGTATGAATTTGTGTGCTCTCGGCTGTTTGTAAGGGAATTAGAGGAAGAAAAAAAAATCTAATTGAGAGCTTTCCTTTGCAAGCTAACTCATGGCGCGTTCTCGAGATCGTGATTTCTTGTTCTGCGACTTATGTGGGACGATGCTTACGCTAAGCTCGATCAAGTTTGTGAAGTGTCCTTTGTGCAATTTTAAGCAGAGCACTAAAAGTTGGGATTTCTGTTTTCAATCGCTCAGTATACTTGATTAATACTTATAGATATGGTTCTGCTTTTGGAGTCTCTTTTTTTTGGGTCTTGAAGTTGGCATGAGATTGAATTTTATATAAAGTCTTGAGATCGTCAAGTGTTGCTTTTCAGGGTAGGTTGTTGTGTCATGCCTTTTCTGTGTTCTCCTCTTTTATAATGGTATTTTCTTTGTTCTACCCATAGTGGCATTGTTCACCATTTTTCTTTTATATTGCAAAGATTTGATTTTTTTTTTCGTGATGCATTGGAAAGAAATAGTTTCTTTGCCTAGGATATTAGAAAGTTTTCATCTTTCCATCTGTAAATGTTCCATTTTGAGCCTTCGGCATACCATGGGTCAATTCCCCTTGTAAGTTTGTATTGGTTAGAAGTATTTTAGTTCTTGATTTTGGATAATGAGGATGATGATCCATTGAGAGACACCCTAGGAATTTGATAATTGAGGAGGAAAAGGAAAAAGCTGAAGAAAAATTATTTTTATGCCAACCTGTAATACTAGCTATTATGAACTTGGAGAAACTATTGTGCTGGCCAAAATCATTACTCAGTAGGCTTTTCACAGAATTTGTTACTGGTTACACCTGAGACCACTAGTTTGGGGAAAAAATAGCCATTTCAGGTCAAACCATTAACGTGAAATGCATATCTTAGCACGGTCGTCTCATTCTCTGACAGTTTGCTGTCTTTTTGTTTGGAGTGGTGTGGCTATTTAGTCATTGTGTGTTTTTATTGTTATTTTCGAACATTAGTTGCCGGTTAGCTATTTATTAGACCTTACCAATTTGCTTTTCGAGTCAATTTCTACTTTTCTCAATAATGTGCCTTATTGATGACTTTGTTCTCAGATATTACTGGAAGAGAAATTAAGTATAGAGTAACCACTCAGTATGCCTTGAAGTAGCTGACTGATTGATGCATGCACTTTGTTGGATCTTAAAATCATGAGTTAAGTGCGTACATGTTTTACTAGTTCAACAATTTAAGAGAATATAGTTGTACTTCATCTTGTTCTCCTCCCCAGGTAGTCATTTTTAGAGTGAACATAAAATATAGAAAATGCTAGAAATTTGAATGGCTATGGTGACTCTTCAGTACTGAAGAACATTTGAGGCTTAGAAAGGGCATTAACTTGGCAAAAATGTGAACTCCTACTCACGATGGAAAAAATATGTCAAGTTTTCTCGCTTCTGGAAGGCTTTCAATTCGTTGGCCACAACCTAAATTTGAGGCTGTTTGTTGTTAGTGAAGCTTAATTTTTCACAACTACCTATTGTTGCTTCTAATTACTGACCATCAGGTGGAGATTGACTGGCTTGAGTGTCACTGTAGGTCTGTATTGGAGCCTATGTTTATGATGGAGTTTCTCAGAGACTCCCCTACATTTACACTTGCATCCTATGTGTTAAGGTCTCCACCTTCTAGATTAACAAGTTGATCACCTTCTCTGTATTCCCAACGCCTTTTTCTTGGTCATTCTTTCAGTTTTTGCTCCATTGTCACCTTTTGCTTTATCACCTTCTTCATCATCTTCTACTTCTTTGTCATTCCCTTCATTGTCATCCTTTTCTTTGTCACTGTCTTCTTTGTTATCTTCTTTTCCGTCATCTCATTCTTTGTCTTCTCCATCTTCTTCTCTTTTACTTACTTCATCTTTCTCGCTTTCTTCTTCGTCATCAAATTCAGTAACTCTGTAACAGGGTCTGTCATTCCTATATTTGCAATTATGTCAGAACGAGTGTCTTCCTCATCTTCATCTTCATCTCTTCAATAGGACGGTAGGTTTCTTTCTTTTTGGAGTCCAAGAAACAATACTCTTTCATTTTCTCTTTTTCTTCACAACTGTACCATTTTTGACAGAACCGGTTGATCTTTTCTTTATGTTTTTCCAAACGTCTGAGATGTCCTTTAACCTCATTTTGGAGATTATCTTGAATCCGATCTGCATTAATGGAAGAGTCCTAGAGCAGAGGCTGGAAGGAAGTTGAATATGAAAGTGCTTGAACATGTTGAGACTAACAATACAGCTTAGAGGACGGGTGAGTATATTATTTTCAAACTTTGATGATCTTTTGCGAAAATTAGCCGATTGCTAAGTAAATATCACCTTAACCTGATGTTTATGTAAATATTCACTAATTGTATGCCAATGTATTTAAGCAGATGAAAAATAGTAAGGGACAAAGAGTTATAGTGGTTCGGCTTTATTCTAAAGCCTACATCAACTCTTTAAACTAATAGTCTCAAGATAGGCTGGATTCCACTAGCAATCTACTCGGAAAGTTACAAACGACTAACATTGATCCTTTACACAATAGATCAAACTACATGGATTCAGTTGTTGTTCTTACACTTGTACACTTAATCCTAACACAATTGCTAAATAGCATGACAATCAAAATAGTAAGATAGAGAGCTTTCGGCTAAGAAAAATAGTATGCAAGTTACTTGATCTTTTTATGTGTTGCACACTCCTTTGGATCTTCATGGTCTTCTTTTTTATACTCTTTCTCAATCTATCCGTTGAGGACGATTGGAAAAGGTAGATGATTGTTAGGGAGTTTCCGTTGAGCCATTGTCTAGGAAGGTATTGCCTATACAGCTTCTTTCCTTGGGCTTTTGTAGGCTAACCAAAATTAGCAATAACTGCTGTCTTTTTTTTGCACTTTCTGATTGACTTGTCAGGCACCCTAACCATTCTGCTACATACTTCATTTTGATTATGTTGTTATATGAATCCAGATCTTTCAATGGCTCTTTAGCTGACCCAACAAACATCATCTGATGTACTTGATTGTTATATTACTAACAACCTGATCTTTATTGCTTTGATATAAATGTCATCAGTATCTGATCTTTTTAATTGACTGGTACTATTTGTTATAACACGATATTTTTATAGTTCTTTTCAATGGATCACACCATGAATGATGCATTGTCCTTTGGTCCAAATATTTGCAAATAATATAGTAAGTAATATACTAAGAGTAGTTTGGGCATTATTAAAATTACTTGAAGATGTTTTCTCCAACAATCTTCCCATTTTTTATGATGACAAAACTATCTCACAAATGTGAAAGAATAATGAAGATTGTTTGAAATAATTTGCATAATTTAAACAAATAGGATCTTCTTAGAATGTTTTGTTGTATCGCTTTGGAGATATAAATTCAGTTGATCTTTAGTAAGATAAGACATGTTTGCACAAATGATCTTCTGCCTAGAGTGTGTCATTATCTATTTTGGGATTCATAAGATAACAATTGGTTGCTCCTCTTGACTTGATGATGCACTTATATGTTCCCCTATCTTGGTTTGTTGTTTAATTTCAAACATCCGTAGTTCATAAGCAAAACATCATAAGAAAATACTTAGCAAATTATCAGTACTAGATGTTATGAACATATTCACAAATATTCAAGAATTGTCAAAGATTATCAGTAGCAAATTATGAGCAAATGTTAAGCATAGCTCTTCACATCAAGTAACTCTCCCCCTTTTTACCATCGATCAAAAAAAAAAAAAATGAGAAACAATTGCATGAATCAAAAGATCTATTTCATTAATGGCAAGAGATAGGACTGTTGGGAATAACGGATCCCCGAAAACCAGATTCGACACTAAATCGAACCCCTAAAGCAATGCGGAAGACGGCCCGGAAAACACGTATCACCGATCGTAAAGCACACCACGAATTCGAGCGTACCTTGTTAGCCACGGATTAGACACCGACGCCGATAGAGGAAGAGAAACTGGCCCTGTTCGATCCGATGACGCCTTGAAGGGGAGAAAACAGTGGCCTTATGCTTACTGTTCTTTTTGGAGGGAGAGAGAGCGCGGGAGAAGACGTATGTTCGTTTTCTTTTTCCAACTGGTGTCATCTCTCTCTCTCTCTCCTCCCTTTTATACCTTCCCCCATCCACGGGCCCTATTCCCGTGGGCCGGGCCTTTTGGGCCCAGCATGGGCGGACGAACCTTAAGCCCATCACCAATTAAAACCATCAAGGACGATACAAGAAAGTGGACCTAAGCAATGAACTAGAATAGATAAAACAATAGGAGCAAAACATGAGCACGTAAAGATTTGAGAAAGTTTAGGAGTGAGGGCGTTTGCACTGCCGATAGGAAGTTGGCTATTCGAGTTCACTAGTCTCCGGTTTAGGGTGTACGGGGTTGTAAAAATCTAGGTTTGGGAAGGTATGCTCGATTTTCACCATGTATCAAGTCAAAGACAAGATGGTGGTCTTGATTTCCTTGACATCTACTTGTAGTTGGTTAAGGCTGGCAAGAGAGGGAAGTACATCCACAGCAGGTGAAGGTGATTTTTTTGGTCAAGGTGGACAACGGGCCTTGGATGGTGCTAATGCCTTAGCATGATTGCACTTTTTTGGTTCAAAGAGCTCAACAAGTCTTTCCTTGAGCTTTGCCATTGTTCTATCATGGTCACCGTGACCAATGAGGAAGATCTCCCCTCGGTGATTGAGGGTGTCAAGGGTTGAGCGGCGTCGAGAGGGGCGAGCGGCATCGAGGGGTGTTAAAGGCGTCGAGTAGCGCCAAGGGTCGCAGAGTCGAGGGGTGTTAAAGGCGTTGAGTAGCGCCAAGGGTGACGCGGAGGGGGTCCAACGACACAAAGAGTCTAAGCTTCAAAGGGCATCAAGGGGTGTCGCCGAGAGGAATGAATCGAGTCGTCGGAGAGAGATTTCAAAGTGACATGGGAGAATTGGGACACACAAGTACACGAATGCACGTTCCCTTATCCATGATCTTAGATAGGGAAACTCTCAAGACAAAAGCTTTGAAAATTATGTTACCTATGAGATAGATACAAATGAGGGGAGAAAGCCCCTATATATACAAATGTAGGTTTAACTATAGTTATAAATTTCTCTTTAATCTGACGGTAGAGATTGCATCTCCCCATCTACATAACTACTCACATTTATTTCAAGAGTATACAATTATAGTATCACCCACTTTAGGAGTATCCTATAATATTTGAGAAAACACTAGGACTTAGGAGATCATGCATCAATCACATAAATCCATTGAATTGTGTCACTTCTTTAGATTGTGATGCACACATCATTGAAGTTGATGTCATACAGGGTTGCCCCCTGAATTGGGAGGATTTCTTAAGCATAATTTCCTTGCTTATCTTCCATTCCATTGTGTGCGTTGTTAGGGGAAAATTATCAAAAAAGTCTTAAATCTATTGTAATTGTGCCGATTCAGTCATAAACTTATTTTTTGACCAATTAAGTCCTAAACCTTTTACAATTATTTTCGATTAGTCCATCCAACCAAAATTGGCTGGCTGGCGCTAACATGGCAGCCAACCAACACTGGTGAGCTTTTTTTAATAATATTTTAATTTTGAAATATTTTATTAATTTTTTTATCTTTTTTTTTTTCTTCTCCCTCTCCCTCCTCCCTCCTTCTTCCTTTGGCTCTTCGGCGACCGGAGGTGGTCGGGCTAGCTTGCCTCATCGTCATTGCGCAAGGGCGAGCTTGCCAGATTTAGCGAGGGGAGCCTCACCATTGCCAAGTCTGGCGAGGGGAGCCCCGCCGATTGATGAGCTCGCACCCGGCGACGACTGGGTGAAACCCTGTTGAATTTGGCGAGGTGATTGGTGGGCTCGCCTTAGTTCGGTGACCCGCCAACCTGGCCGGTCGTCGGAGCCAAAGGAAGGAGGAGGGAGGAAAAAGGAAGAGGGAGAAGAGGAAAAAGAGAGAAAAAAAGGATAAAAATATTAATAAAACATTTCAAAAATAAAATATTATTAAAAAAGGTTTCCAGCGTCAAACCGGTCAATTTTGGCTAGATTGACTGATCGGGAATAATTATAAAAGTTTAGACTCAATTGGTCAAAAAAATAAGTTTATGACTCAATTGGCATAATTGCAATAGGTTTATAATTTTTTTGATAATTTTCCGGCTATTAGTAATAATAAGGCAATAGATGCCCGCAGTAGCACGAATTGCAGCCTTATGACCCAAAAACCAAGGTCACTTGCCTATAAGTTTGCTTCTATCAATGTTTAGTGAGATACTGAAATTGAATGTTTATGCTTACTTAAGCATAATTTCACATTCGTACGATGATTGCTTCTTTTGTGATATTATTGGAGTGTCTGATGTGTCAACTGTTATTTAACCCTCATCAGAGATGGCAACCCTTCCATCTTGATCCTGTTGAATAATTTGAGAATCGTATGAATTTGAGACTTTTCGAAAGCGACCTTAAGAAAATGGCAATGATGAGGGTTAAACTTGGGCCGGAGCGCTTAACTTCTTTTTTTTTAATCGTTGGTCAATTTTTGCTGACCAAATTATAGAATTAGATACCGGAGTACATGTTGTATTATAATTCGAAAAATTCATGGAGCTTGTTACTGTCCTCATTTAAACTTGGCCACAGCTATTGAAGTTTCTTGAAAACTTTCTTGAACTTAGGATCATGATTGCTCCAGTTTCATTTAAACTGAGTTATGGCAGTTAGATTCTCTTCGAATTTGTAACAATGATTGCTCAAGCTCGATCTTAATCATCTGAGTTCCGTCGAATTGAATCATGGCCACTTAGACTTTATCAAATCCGTGGCCTTCGCAGCCATAACTACTCATCCATGTCATGACCGCTCGAGCTTTGTCAAGCTCGGTCATGGCGATTGGGGCTCCTTCGAGCTCGATGCATCACTCTTTCAAAGAGAGAGAGAGAGAAGGGTAATAATCAACATGGAAAAGAGCCAAGGAAAATTTCAAGCATTAACCATCAGCAAATTCCCATGGGGTCAACTTAGTAAATTCCGGGTCATAATTTTTTAAAGGTAAAAAGAAGATTTTTGATTCTCGTACGAAAGTACATGAGTCAACCACGTTAGTAAAACTCAAAATTCAAAACCATTCGTATGTTTTTTTTTTTTTTTTTTTTTTTGTCAGGAAAAGTATTTCGCTTTTCGCACGCCCATTTTTCAGCTCCCCACTTTCTCTCTCTACCTTCCCGAACGGAGGGATTACAGGGAAAAAGTTCACTTTTTTAAGGTCTCTCTCGTCGTCTCCCTCCTTTCCCTGGCTGCAGAAAAGTGGATTTTTTGCAGATCTCAGTCCGCCCCATTCTCGCACACCAGGTTCGCAAACCGGTGATCCCAGAAGCTTGAAACCCTCCGCAGCAATGGCGATCATAACGGAAGAAGCAGAAGACCATCATCAAGATCAAGAACCGAGGCCAAAACCGAAACCAGAACGAGAACGAGAGGCGAGCCCACCCCAAAACCCCGCTGCTGCTTCCCAATCTTCGCGCACGAACCCCTTCGTTTTCTGGTTCTACTTCACTCTGGGCGTCTCTCTCGTCACCTTCCTCTTCGTCTCTCTCTCTTCCCTCTCCCCGCAAGACCCCAAGTCCTGGTTCCTCAGCCTACCCGCTAGCCTTCGCCAACATTACTCCAAGGGCCGCACCATCAAGGTCCAGATATACCCGAATTCTGGTCCGGTCGAAGTGTTCGCGATCGAGGATGGGCCTAGCTCGGCTGAGAATGTGTTGATTATTCATGGGTTGGGTGCGAGTTCTTATTCTTTTAGCAGGGTCGTGCAGTCTCTGGGCTCTAAAGATATACGTGCCATTGCGATTGACTTGCCTGGAAATGGGTTCTCTGATAAGTCCGTCGCTGTTGAGGAAGAAAGAGAAAGTGGCACTTTGGAGAGGTTTTGGGACGTGTACAGTGAGATTAGGGAAAAGGGTGTGTTCTCTGCCTTTGATCAGATTATTGAAACTGGGCAAATGCCTTATCAAGAAACCCAAGTTCCGCGGGTGGTGAGTAGAATGAGTTTTAAGGCACTCGAATTGGGTGCCGAAGAGGTGGGTAAGGTGCTGGGGCAAGTGATCGAGACCATGGGGCTAGCTCCGGTTCATCTGGTTTTGCATGATTCAGCTCTGGCAATGAGTGCCAATTGGGTCTTGAATAATGAGGGACTGGTGAGGAGTGTAACCCTGATCGATACGTCAGCGAAACCAGCATTGCCTTGGTGGTCCTTCAAGGTTCCAGTGCTTCGCGATGCTGTCTTGGGTGTTCCTTTCTTGCATAAGAGGTTGATCAGGTCATATTGTGTGAAGGGAATCAGTAGTCCTGATGCCAATGCGCATGGGATTCTGATGAAGGGAAGAGGTGGAAGTAGAGCTATGGCTGAAATTGGGAAGAGGTTGAATCATAGCTTCAATGTTGCAGAATGGGGTAGTTCAGAAAGGTTGATCTCTATGCCGATGCAAGTGCTTTGGTCCAGTGGTTGGTCCACGGAGTGGAGGGAAGAGGGGCATCGGATTGCCAAAGCACTTCCACGAGCTAAATTCGTTGAACATTCTGGTGGTCGATGGCCTCAGGTCAGGATTCTAATATACTATATCATGAAGAAAACTGCTTGCATTTTTCCAATGTTATTCCATGTGTTATTGGATTAACGTCCAGTTTTCTTAAGGTGTGAAAATTTAAACCACGGCTAGAATAGATAACAAGATAATGAGGCTGTGACTTTGAAAATATTGCTGAAATGAGCTCTGCTTTCTGTAGCTAAATGTGGCTAGAAGGTGTTGTGGCTAGATATGGAAAAGGGAGGTTATTGAATAGGTTAATTAGCAAAACTTGAAAGATTTTGCGGAACTATTCAAATCAAGTTTGATGTAAGAATGAACAGTCAGTATATGGAAGATTAAGCAGATGATAACAAATGCAATGTGCTTCTATCAGATAAGTATGAAAGTAAATGGAGAGAGAGATAGAAGATGATTGCTCACAGATCTTTATATAGGTTCAGCTTAGATCAAGCCTATCTCCATTCTCCTAGACAAATGGCCAATAGACTGGAATCAACTAGTGATTCTTTGAGAGTCTACAACGTAGCTTGTGCCACTTTTGCCAAGTTGGTAGATCTCACTACCAATCCAAGCACTACTAGCACACTCCCATACTTCTCAAAAGAGAACACAATTAATGAAACACTCTCGGTAAACGAACTTCTTGCTCAGTTGTAGGAGTATAAACGTGTCAGAGAATATAGCTTTCTCAGTTGTAGTTCTCACAATTCATGTCTTCTTCAGCATCTGTAGATCTTATATATTCTTCAATATACAAGCTGGTCGTTGGATAATTTAGCTGTTGAAGATAAACAGCACAATCATTGGGAGATCTGGTCACCCATACAATAAAATGTTCCTTGCAATAATGTGGTTTCCACAAATATAGTCACATATATTAGGAAATAATATTTTCCTCCATTTTGGTTGACAACTTATTTGGATTTTCCTTCTGCATTATCCCTTCTGAGATTCCACGTCTGTGCTTGCTGTCAATGTTTCTTGAGACTTATTGATAGGCAACACAATATCTAGGTCTTCAAATCATGATGTGTAATCACATGATAAGCTCGTTCTTCTCCAGCTGATATAAGGAGCTGCTTCTATTGACTTATGTACTGCTTTCCACTCTATCTTCTTGAGTGTGACCACAACTGGATAAGCTGTTCACCTTGTCATGCATGGTATCTCCAAGTCTTCATGAACTTCCCTGTTTTCTGACTCGTTCACTTGCATTAAGGTCCTTTCTGCCATAATCAGTTTTCACTTCATACTCCAGGTTTTATGAGTGGTGATAGAGCTTTCCTTGTGTTTGTTCAACTTGAGATAAATCATAAGATAACATTTACATTTATCTTATGTCTGATGTGAATATTTTTTCAACTTCAAAATATCATAATAGGTGTTCCCCATAGAAGTTATAAGCTACTCTCTACTTATTAAAAATATTAACTTGTTTGACTTGGGTCTGGGGACTGTTTGACTGTTTAGTGAAACGAACTTTTGAAAGGTGCCAATGTAAAATTGAATACACTGAAAGATACTCTTCAAACAGTAAACGGTTAGACATAGAGATAAGAAAGTGTTTTCTTATAATGTACTTTCAGCAGTTGTTTGTGCCTTAGTCATATGATTTTGGGGACTTATTTCACCTAAAGGATGGTGTCTCCATGGTTAGTTTGTGTCAGAACGCCACTGTATATTCCTTGCTTGACTCACATGCAGGAGGGACAGAGTAAATTGTATTTTGGCTACAGAAATACTGAACTATATGGTAGTAAGACCAATTTCGTGCCAAGTTCAATTGTGCCTTGCTACGTAACTGGCAATAGAAGTGAGTTAGGACATTTTGTCCGCCTTAGCATCTGTGAGTATCATTATGTGTATGCTAGGTGCAACTTGGGAGGAGAGATTACTAGTTATAGTCAATCAGAAGTTGAATTCAAAATGCAGATTCATTGAATTGATTTATTGCAGCATATCAAACACCAACTTTACAAGTACTGAGCACTTAAGTCGAATTAACTAAATGTCGATTGTGCCCTACATGAGTAAGTGTAAAGAAGTTTGCTGGTCACATTAAGTCTTCACATTGATTTTCTCACACTTTACTGGAACATGGTTTGTCTTCTTGCCCCACTGTCTCCTGATTGTGTTCTTTCAACCCTTCTGTGGATCGTTTGAAGAATCTATGCCAAACAATAGCCAACCATGAAAGACATTAAGTGAGCTTTGTTTCTCACATGATTGGTGTAGGAAGATGCTGCGGAAGAATTGGCCGAAATCATTTCAAAGCATGTGTCCTCCTTGCCAAAATCTGTGAGGAAAGTCGAGGATGAGCCTTTGCCTGAGCATGTCCAGAAGATTTTCAATGAAGCACAAGGCGAGGATCACCACCATCACCATCACCATGATCATGATCGTGATCATGATCATATGGGTGGATATATGGGTGCTTATGGAATGGGTCATGGATGGGGAGGTTGATTAGACCTCATTGAGGAACATTGAAAGTGGTTGTATTGAACATGCTAGTTAACATAGATGACTCTGATCCCAAATCATGGTATGGTTTCTATGCATCATTTCACCTAGCATTGTGAAGCATATTATGACAGCTTGCTACCTTGCATCGTTCACCATGACATCATGCACGTGGTTGAAACCATGATGCTAATTTACCTCTTCTTCTTTTTTCCATCTTTTTCTTTTTTTTGTGATTCTTTCAACCCGAAGAAAAGATTAAATTAGATCTTTGTGATCGTTTATACTGTTTATTCAGCCTTGAATTGATGATGTGAGAATGGTTAATTTAATGTCATTTCCAAATTGTTCATGTTGTTCCTGTATGCTACAAATAGGGTTGTCTGAGGATCACGTGTCGTGTTCATTAGTCTTTACAACCATGGTGTGGAAACTAGGGCAAGGCTATTTCCACGAACCTGGGGCATATTTAATTGCCTGGATAAAAGTTAGGATATGATATATTTTATCTTGTGTTTGGTGACCAATTAATAGCGAGCCGCGTGCCCTTCTTTATTTCACATGTTGACTGCTTGTCAACTTAAAAAGGGATCTTAAATCTCGTATGCCCCATTCGACCACCCGGCAGAAGACGCCAACGCCATTCCTGATGAGGCGACGAACAAATGAATTTTGCCGTTGTTTTCCAAAGAAAAGTTATTCTAGTTCCTCCATCTCCATGAACAAGAAATAAATCTACCACTATCATCATACACAGATGACATAACATCATCGTACGTACTTCTTTGCTCATCATTCAAATATTCGAGTAGATTGAGCATGCGAAATTGAAAGTTCAGCAACATCACAATTGTGGGTATCATGCAACAACAGCTCACTTGGCAAAGGAAGACCAGAATAATCTGAGAGGGAGCTTCCATTTTGCCCCCAGTAAATGGTTCTTGAGCTGTTGCTCTGGATTGTATTCAATGGAGGCAAACATGGGTTTAGATCCAGACTGAAGAAAACCTGTAGTTGGGCTTTATTTAGTTAGACGGTAGACAATCTTGTTGAACAAGTAGAGAAATAAAATACAGTCTGTTGCTAGCATGAAAGCTACCACGTAAGCAATAAGGTCCAGCTGCGAGCAAGACAGTTCTAGTTTCCATAAGAGGATATATAGAGAAGTCATCTTTGCCTTCTTAGCGCTCTCAAGAGGCCCTTCAACATTTTTACCAAAAGCAAAATGTCATTTTATCGATATACAACAATGCAATGCACTTTCAAGTAGGGATGGATCCAAAAGAAACTTCTTGGGGATGGCCGGGTTGGCCAACAATATACGATTATTTTTTTTTAAATCAATATGATTATAAATTTCAATATAAATCTCAAGAAAAATTTATGAAAAAAAAAACTCAATAACATAATTGTGGCATCCGGAAATTCAAAGCCAAGCCTTAAGGTGTGTTAAATGTCTTTAATTAGGTGATAGAATTTTATGGCTTATGCTTTTGCCAATTTGTCCTTTAATTTGATGAATTTTGCTTCCGCTATGAGTCGCGCATGGGACCGCTTTAAAAAAAAAAAAAATGCCTGTAATCTGGCAAGGCTTAATTTAGCCAAGAGATAGAGATGGTAAAAGATGTAAAACCGGCGCCGGTGACGACTGCGAAGGGTTCGGGGTGTCACAGCCGCCCTTTTTGGTATCAGAGCAAATGGTTATAGGTGGAGTGATAAGGAGCCTCATTTGGAAATTGAGGAACATGATGACAATACACACCATAGGGTCTGAAACGTAATAATTGAATAACGGGTGATGAGTATTCACTCGTAGATCCCTAGTAGTTTATTTTGAGTTATTTTAGGTGCCAGTAACATGTATATGTTATTTATGTAGTGATAGTAATTGCTTTGAGTGGAGGCAGTGAGTCTCAGATTATTCCTAAGGCAATGCTTGGAAATTGCAGGAAAGTCATGGTGCGAGCTGGAAGTGCTCATCCATCGAGGGCTGAAGCCTCTGCTGCAAGGGCTGAACCCCGAATGGAAGACATCTTGCAAGCATTGGCCAATATTGGAAATCTGATGGAAAGGCAAGTGCAGCAACAACCCGGAGTGGAACGTCACCCTCAGGGGCTAGTGGAACAATTTCTGAAATTGAAACCACTTAAGTTTAGTGGAATGGGAAGTCCTGAGGAGGCGGAACATTGGATTGATGGAATGGAACGAATTTTCCGGTTGTTGGACTGCACTGATGCTGAGAAAATAGTCTTAGCAGAGTACCAATTGGAGGGAAATGCGAAGTTTTGGTGGAGAGCTTCGAAGGATATAATCTTTCCACCAGTGCGATGTGAGCTGGGAGGAATTTGTTAGAGCCTTCAATAGGAAGCATTTCTCTGACTGTGCTAAGGATAGGAAGATTACTGAATTTGTTCAGCTAGAACAAAAGGGGTTGACTGTAGATCAGTATGAGGCTAGATTTTCTGAATTGTCTAGATATGCTCCTAGATTGATTGAGGATCGGGAGGAGAAGGCTAAGAGATTCTGAAAGGGCCGAGGACCGACATTAGAAAGCAGATTGGTGCCTTTGAACATAAGAGATTATAATGAGATTTATGAAAGGGCGCAGTTAGTGGAGCAGGAGCTGTTGAGGGAGCGGTCGGAATTTAAGAAACCATTGAATTTTAGTGATGTGAAGAAGAGGAAGAGGCCTTATTCTGGTCAAGGTCAGACCTGGAATGTGAAGAAGAAGGGTAATTTTGGAAATTTTGGAGGGGCAAGGAGTGGTCTGAACATAGGGAAAGCACCCTATCAGCCTGGACAACAGAAATGTTTTGGCTGTGGACAAGTGGGACATCTTAGGAGGAATTGCCCACAAGAGAGGTCGCAAGTGAGTGTTGGCTCAGTGCGACAGGGATATCAGAGTGCTGTTAGGTCAAACCCGCAAGGAAATCCTCAGAGACCACCTGCACAAGGAAGGGTGTATGCGATCACCCAGGAGGAAGCGGAAGCTTCCAAGAATGTTATCTTAGGTACGATTCTTATTAATGGTGAAAAGGCATATGCATTGTTTGACACGGGTGCAACGCATTCGTTTGTGTCTGAAAGATATAGATGTTTGAATAAGATAGAAGTTATGCCTCTTGAGACGCCTCTTTGTGTTTCCACGCCTTTAAAGGATATGGTATTGTCTACATTGGTGTGTGAAAATTGTAAGATTTCAAATGGAGGAAAGGATATGGAAATAGACTTGGTTGTAATGGCTATGTATGATTTTGATGTTATTATAGGAATGGACTGGCTTCGTAAGTATCGGGCTAGAATGGATTGCTATAGAAGAGTGGTACAATTTGTTTTACCTGATCAATCTAGTTGTGAATTTTTAGGAGGTCAGACCTATTTGCCTGTAGCGCTTATTTCAGCGGTAGAAGCTTGTAAGTTACTTGACGAAGGATGTCAAGGGTACCTAGCCATAGTTAGAGATTATGCCAGGGAGGAGCCTAATCTTGAGGAAGTTCGTGTAGTTAACGAATTTCAAGATGTATTTCCTGAGGAATTGCTTGGATTGCCGCCAGAGCGGGAGATTGAATTTGAAATTGAATTAATGCTTGGAACAGGACCTATATCGAAAGCCCCGTATAGAATGGCCTTAGTTGAATTAAAGGAGTTGAAAGTGCAACTGCAAGAATTGCTTGACAAAGGATTTATTAGACCAAGTGCTTCACCTTGGGGTGCACCGGTCTTGTTTGTGAAAAAGAAGGATGGGTCAATGCACTTGTGTATTGACTATAGGCAGTTGAATCAGGTGACTATTAAGAATAAGTACCCTTTGCCTAGAATTGATGATTTATTTGATCAACTTCAGGGAAGTTCGGTCTTTTCTAAGATTGATTTGAGGTCGGGGTATCATCAGTTGAGAATCAAGAAGGAGGACATTCCTAAGACTGCGTTTAGAACTCGTTATGGACACTATGAGTTCCTTGTTATGCCATTTGGATTGACTAACGCCCCTGCTGCATTTATGGATTTGATGAATAGGATATTTCAGCCTTACTTGGACCAATTTGTGATTGTGTTTATTGATGATATTTTGGTATATTCAAAAGGGCCTAAAGAGCATGAGCAGCATTTGAGGATAGTTTTGCAGACTCTGAGAGAGCATAAGTTATATGCTAAGTTTAGTAAGTGTGAATTCTGGTTGGATCGGATAGTATTTTTGGGACATGTGGTGTCAGGAAAAGGAATTGCAGTAGACCCGGCAAAAGTTGAAATGGTAGTAAATTAGCCGAGACTAACAACACCTACTGAGATACGGAGTTTCTTAGGATTGGCTGGTTATTATAGAAGGTTCATCGAAGGATTTTCAAGGCTAGCAGGACCTTTAACTAAGTTGACCCGAAAGAATGTGAAATTTGAGTGGAATGGAGAATGTGAAAGGAGTTTTCGGGAGCTTAAAAGGAAATTGACTTCAGCTCAATTCGACTATACCTTTGGACACGATGGTTTCACGGTGTATAGTGATGCATCTCACAAGGGACTAGGATGTATGTTGATGCAGCATGGCAAGGTTGTAGCCTATGCATCCAGACAATTGAAACCTCATGAGCTAAATTACCCGACGCATGATTTAGAGCTAGCAGCTATAGTGTTTGCCTTGAAGATATGGAGACACTATTTGTATGGGGAAAAGTTTGAGATCTATATGGATCATAAGAGTTTGAAGTATCTGTTCTCACAAAAGGAGTTGAACATGAGACAAAGGAGGTGGATGGAGTTGTTGAAGGATTATGACTGTGAGATAAGATATCATCCAGGAAAAGCGAATAGAGTAGCAGATGCTCTTAGTTGAAAGTCGGCCGCAGAAATAGCTAGTTTAAGAATGGCAGAATGGGAATTGTTGGAATCTGTGGCAAATTCCGAATTTAAGTTAGAAGTGGATTGTCTTACTGGTATGCTTAGTGCATTAAGGATTGAGCCAGAGATTATCCATAAAATTAAAATTCTGCAAGAATCTAACCTAGAGATTTTGAAAGTGAAAGATGCTGTATCTTTAGGGAAAAGATCCGAATTTCAGATCTCTGATGATGGAATAGTAAGATGTCAAGGACGACTTTGTATTCCCGACAATGAGGAATTAAGGAAGGAAATTCTGTCGGAGGCACATAAGAGTAATTATAGTATCCACCCAGGTAGTACAAAGATGTACAGAAATTTGCGTCAGCAATTTTGGTGGAATGGTATGAAGGCAGATACGGCTAAGTACGTGTCTCAATGTTTGACATGTCAGCAAGTAAAAGCGGAGCATCGTAAACCCGCAGGACTTTTGAGACCATTAGACATTCCTGAATGGAAATGGGAACATATAACGATGGACTTTGTGCAAGGATTGCCAAGGACATCAAGTAGTCACGATTCAATTTGGGTTATAGTGGATCGTTTGACTAAGTCGGCTCATTTCTTAGCGATTCGCATGGACTACCCAATGGATAAGTATGCAGACATGTATGTAAGTCAAGTGGTACGCTTACATGGTGTTCCAGTGACCATTACTTCATATCGAGATTCGAGGTTTACTTCAAATTTTTGGAAAAGTCTTCAAGTTGCGTTAGGATCTAAGCTTCAGTTTAGTACAGCTTTTCATCCTCAGACAGATGGTCAGTCAGAAAGAGTGATCCAGATACTGGAGGATATGTTGAGAGCCTGTGTGATTGATTTCAAAGGAAATTGGGATGAAAGATTGCATTTGGTGGAGTTTGCCTATAATAATAGTTTTCAGAAGAGTATAGGCATGTCACCTTATGAAGCATTATATGGAAGGAGATGTAGGACTCCTGTCTGTTGGAGTGAAGTAGGTGAAAGGAAATTGACAGGACCTGAATTGGTACAAGTTACCGCTGAAGCTGTCGATGTTATCAGAGAAAGGCTTAGAACGGCTCAGAGTAGACAGAAAGGTTACGCAGATAGACGTAGGAGGCCTTTGGAATTTAGTGTAGGAGATCATGTATTCCTTAAGGTATCTCCAATGAAAGGAATATCTCGATTCGGGATGAAGGGTAAGCTAAAACCTAGGTTTGTCGGACCTTTTGAGATACTTGAGAAAATAGGTGACGTGGCTTATCGTTTAGCGTTACCTCCTAAGTTAGGAAATCTGCACGATGTGTTTCATGTATCGATGTTGAGGAAGTACCAGCCGGATCCTGGTCACATACTCGATCATGAAGCCATCAAAATGGATGAGAAAGTGAGGTATATTGAAAAGCCTGTGCAGATATTAGATCGAAAGGAGCAAATTCTTAGGACTAAAAAGATCCCATTGGTTAAGGTGTTATGGCGACATCATGACGTGGAGGAAGTCACATGGGAAAGTGAGGGTCAGATAAAGGAAAAGTATCCCTATTTATTTCAAGAAGGCGCGAGTAGTGCTTGAATTTCGAGGACGAAATTCTCTAAGGAGGGAGAATTGTGGCATCCCGGAAATTCAAAGCCAAGCCTTAAGGTGTGTTCAATGTCTTTAATTAGGTGATAGAATTTTATGGCTTATGCTTTAGCCAATTTGTCCTTTAATTTGATGAATTTTGCTTGTATTGTGGAAATTTAAATTTAAATGCTTGGCCATATGATTTAAATTTCAATGATTAAAATATTCCAAGACTTTGGCCAAGATGGAAATTGGAATTCAAAAATATTATAGAAGAATTTTTTTTTTTTTTTTTTTTTAAAAAAAGGGATAAAATTCGAAATGGGCCTTGGGCCCATTAGCCTAAAGCTTGGTGGGCCAAGCTAGTCGGCCCATTGGGCCCAAGAGGTGGCTGTCGACCAGCCCAAGGAAGAGTGGCCGGTTGGGCCAAAGCCCAAGCCCAATTGAAATTCAAAATTTAAAAGCCCAAATGACAAGTGGCAAAGATGATGGGCATGCATTGGTTAATTGGAGAGGCAAGGTAATCATGAGCTTTTGGGGAAATAAAGGGGGTTAGGGAGAGAGTGGCCGGCTCTTCTTTGCTTCATTTTGGCCGAGAAAGGTGAGAGAGAGAGAGTGTGTTCGAGAAAGGGAGAGACCGAGAGGGAAAGGAGGAGCGGCCGAGAGAGAGGAGGAGGTGTGTCCGCCGTTCGTCCGCCGTCCGACCACCGTACGCCGCCGTGTGTTGCTGTGTGTTCATCTTGGAGGCAAGTGGGGTCCTTAACTTCTCTTGCATGTCTGTTTTGTTGGTTGCATGTTCGGTTTTAGGCGTGGTTTGGGCGAAGAACCGAGGTAAGGGTTGAATGTGTTCAAGGTAAGGGATTGTTTTCGTTCGGTTTGTGGTAGTCAGTACCTTATTCGAGCTTTCATGTGGGTTTGGAGTTAGATTTTGGCTTCGGTGTCTTCATGAAAGTTGAATCTAATGTCTTGTACTATGACATACTAAAAATTCGTAGAAAACGATGGAGATTTGAGGGGTCAAAAGTTCTATTATACGGAGACTTAGATCTACGAAATTTTCACTGACCTCTTGTCAATTTCTTGTTTGCATGTTGATTTTTGTTGGAGATCTCACTTTGTTGTCTTCTTGAAAGTTGTAGGAAACACCTAAGCTACAACATACTCAAATTTGAAACAAAAATAACAAGTATAACTTGGTGAATCGGTTAGATTTTGGAGATGGTTGATTCTGGTGAGGTGTACCGAGACACCGAGACTTCATGGGTTAAAATGGTGACCATAACCTGGTTATTTGACCTAGATCCCTTCATGAAAATTGTAAAGGACATATTTTTACATAACATACTTAAATTTCAGAAGGAACTAAAGAGATTTGATGGGTGAAATCTAAGAAATACGGAGGAGTGTGTTCTGGACGTCGCGGTAGAGATTCCAGAAGCTTCGTAGGGCTATAGAAATTAATCTAAAAATAATTTGGCTTAATGTTCTTAATGAAAAAGGTACGAAAATGTGTTGGCTATCACCCTGTAAAGTTTCGTAATTTTTGAAGACCGAATGGGTATTTTAATTTAATTTATTCGGAAACTGTGCAGTGGGTTTAAATCCGAGAATTTTAGGATGTTTTGGAGGAAATTGTGAAATTGTGAAAAATACGACTTGGCCACGAATTTTATATAAAATTGTAATCCTATAAATGATTATTGAATATTATGATTTTGGGAAAATCATAAATATTAAATATTTATTTATGAAAATAAATAAAATAATAAAATAATAAAATAATAAAATAATGAAATAATAAAATAAAATAGATTTTTATTTGGCCATGGATTCAATTCCATTTGTGTGGCACTTGTGTGATGAGGTCTTTGTACATGCATTAAGTTGAAATACTTATGTGATTAAGCTATGACATGTGCATGATATGTGAATTGAAATGCAAGTGTGATATGTTTGATGTCATGCCAGATTTCCATGTTAAATTGAGATAAAAGATAAATGTGGATGAGAATGAGGTTGTGGTGGAGGATGTTGTCTGGTGGCCTGGTGGCGTAATTCCGAGATTCCCTGGGAGTTTCAGGATGCCCGGAATGTGGGGGCCGGAAGCCATCGGAGGTTTCGCAGAAGGGAGTGACTCGCGATGCCGGGATTGGGGTGCGAGATCCCGGCTAGAAGGGTAAAGGCCACAAGCCCTGTCGGAGGTTTCTGTCCGAAGGGAATGCCTCGTGATGCTAGTTGAGATGCGAGATGCTCGGAATGTGGGGGCCGGAAGCCCGGTGGCCATGAGATGGCTGGAATCTTTGGGATCCCCTGTCGGAGGTTTCTGCCCGAAGGGATGGTGATGATGGTGAATTTGATGATTTGAGAAAAGATAATGTGGGGATCAATTATAAGTAAAAGTGGAAATTGAGATATGATGTGATATGCATGGTGATGCATGGCTAATGATGATATGATGTGGTATGCATGGTGATGCATGGCTAATGATGATATGATGTGATATGCATGGTGATGCATGGCTAATGATGATATGATGTGGTATGCATGGTGATGCATGGGTGATGCATGGCTAATGATGATGTGATATGCACGGTGATGCATGGCTAAATGATGTGATGTGATGCATGGCTAATGATGATGATATGCACGGTGATGCATGGCCATGATGATGATATGCACGGTGATGCATGCTATGATGATGATATGCATGATGATACATGGCCATGATGATGATATGCTATAATGATGCATGAATAGCTTGACATCAAAAAAGGTAAGCAATGCATTGTATGATGGTATGCATGGTGCTTTGAGTTGTTATTGGATTTCCTGTCTCTGCCGAGTGGTTGTACTCACTCCTTTTGGGGATAACATTTCAGATTAGCACTATGCCGCTACCCTTTGTTTCGCGTGGGGTATTTTACGGTCTACCGTCGATGTTGAGTGGAGTGTACGGAATAGGTGTCCCTCTGTGCCGGATTGACGTTTATCGAGTGCGATGCTTAGTAATGTATGATATCGGCTGGCTGGGGCCTGTCATACAAGTTCTGTCGTGCACGTTCGATGGGATGGGCTATGCGAGGGATCTGCGCCGCCACCACGATGCACGGGTTGGGTGTGAGACCTGCGCGCGATGAGTAGGAGCTGGATCTCTTTTTGATGTAGTTAGTCGACACTTTCGATGGGGGGTTTTTGTGCTCGCATGATGTTAGGGGTCGATGTTTCTTTTTGAGGTTTTAGGCTGGACATGGCTGAGTCCTAGCTTTTCCTTGTTATGTACCGACCCGAGAGTAATCCCATCTTGAAAATATATGTAAATAATGTGTCGACGTTTGTTTATAAAAATCCCGATATTTAGCTGGTGTGTATTGGTATCATGGATTGGTAGGGGGATAGATGGTGATGTTTAATTTGCTTCCGCTATGAGTCGCGCATGGGACCGCTTTAAAAAAAAAAAAAATGCCTGTAATCTGGCAAGGCTTAATTTAGCCAAGAGATAGAGATGGTAAAAGATGTAACACCGGCGGTGGTGACGACCTAAGAAGGGTTCGGGGTGTCACGGCCGCCCTTTTTGGTATCAAGGGCGGCCGTGACACCCCGAACCCTTCCTTTTAGGTCGTCACCGGCGCCGGTGTTACATCTTTTACCATCTCTATCTCTTGGCTAAATTAAGACTTGCCGACATGTGCATTTTTTTTTTTTTTTTAAAGCGGTCCCATGCGCGACTCATAGCGGAAGCAAATTAAACATCACCATCTATCCCCCTACCAATCCATGATACCAATACACACCAGCTAAACATCGGGATTTTTATAAACAAACGTCGACACATTATTTACATATATTTTCAAGATGGGACTACTCGGGTCGGTACATAACAAGGAAAAGCTAGGACTCAGCCATGTCCAGCCTAAAACCTCAAAAAGAAACCTCGACCCCTAACATCATGCGAGCAAAAACCCCCATCGAAAGTGTCGACTAACTACATCAAAAGAGATCCAGCTCCTACTCATCGCGCGCAGTCTCACACCCAACCCGGTGCATCGTGGTGGCGGCGGCAAAGCATCCTCGCATAGCTCCATCCCATCGAACGCACGTACAGAACTCTTATATGACAGGCCCCTCACAAAGCCGATATCATACATTACTAAGCATCGCACTGGATAAACGTCAATCCGGGCACAGAGGGACATCTATCTCCGTACACTCTACTCAACATCGACGGTAGACCGTAAAATACCCCACGCGAAATAAAGTGTAGCGGCATAGTGCTAATCTGAAATGTTATCCCCAAAAGGGGTGAGTACAACCACTCAAACAGATAGGGAAATCCAATAACAACTCAAAAAGGCACCATGCATACCATCATACAATGCAGGCATTGCTTACCTTTTTGATGTCAAGCGTATTCATGCATCATTATAGCATATATATCATCATCATGGCCATGTATCATCATGCATATCACATCATCATTAGCCATGCATCACCGTGCATATCACATCATCATTAGCCATGCATCACCGTGCATATCACATCATCATTAGCCATGCATCACCGTGCATATCATATCATCATTAGCCATGCATCACCATGCATACCACATCATATCATCATTAGCCATGCATCACCATGCATATCACATCATATCATCATTAGCCATGCATCACCATGCATATCATATCATCATTAGCCATGCATCACCATGCATATCACATCATATCTCAATTTCCACTTTTACTTATAATTGATCCCCACATTATCTTTTCTCAAATCATCAAATTCACCATCATCACCATCCCTTCGGGCGAAACCTCCGACAGGATCCCAAAGATTCCACCCATCTCATGGTCACCGTGGGCTTCCGCCCCCACATTCCGGGCATCTCGCATCTCAACTAGCATCACGAGGCATTCCCTTCGGCAGAAACCTCCGACGTGGCTTCCGGCCTTTACCCTTCTAGCCGGGGATCTCGCACCCCAATCCCGGCATCGCGAGTCACTCCCTTCGGGCGAAACCTCCGACGGGGCTTCCGGCCCCCCACATTCCGGGCATCTTGAAACTCCCAGGGAATCTCTGGAATTACGCCACCAGGCCACCAGACAACATCCTCCACCACAACCTCATTCTCATCCACATTTATCTTTTATCTCAATTTAACATGGAAATCTGGCATGGCATCAAACATATCACACTTGCATTTCAATTCACATATCATGCACATGTCATAGCTTAATCACATAAGTATTTCAACTTAATGCATGTACAAAGACCTCATCACACAAGTGCCACACAAATGGAATTGAATCCATGGCCAAATAAAAATCTATTTTATTTTATTATTTCATTATTTTATTATTTTATTATATTTATTTATTTTCATAAATAAATATTTAATATTTATGATTTTCCCAAAATCATAATATTCAATAATCATTTATAGGATTACAATTTTATATAAAATTCGTGGCCAAGTCGTATTTTTCACAATTTCACAATTTCCTCCAAAAACATCCTAAAATTCTCGGATTTAAACCCACTGCACAGTTTCCGAATAAATTAAATTAAAATACCCATTCGGTCTTCAAAAATTACGAAACTTTACAGGGTGATATCCAACACATTTTCGTACCTTTTTCATTAAGAACATTAAGCCAAATTATTTTTAGATTAATTTCTATAGCCCTACGAAGCTTCTGGAATCTCTACCGCGACGTCCAGAACACACTCCTCCGTATTTCTTAGATTTCACCCATCAAATCTCTTTAGTTCCTTCTGAAATTTAAGTATGTTATGTAAAAATATGTCCTTTACAATTTTCATGAAGGGATCTAGGTCAAATAACCAGGTTATGGTCACCATTTTAACCCATGAAGTCTCGGGTGTCTCGGTACACCTCACCAGAATCAACCATCTCCAAAATCTAACCGATTCACCAAGTTATACTTGTTATTTTTGCTTCAAATTTGAGTATGTTGTAGCTTAGGGTGTTTCCTACAACTTTCAAGAAGACAACAAAGTGAGATCTCCAACAAAAATCAACATGCAAACAAGAAATTGACAAGAGGTCAGTGAAAATTTCGTAGATCTAAGTCTCCGTATAATAGAACTTTTGACCCCTCAAATCTCCATCGTTTTCTACGAATTTTTAGTATGTCATAGTACAAGACATTAGATTCAACTTTCATGAAGACACCGAAGCCAAAATCTAACTCCAAACCCACATGAAAGCTCGAATAAGGTACTGACTACCACAAACCGAACGAAAACAATCCCTTACCTTGAACACATTCAACCCTTACCTCGGTTCTTCGCCCAAACCACGCCTAAAACCGAACATGCAACCAACAAAACAGACATGCAAGAGAAGTTAAGGACCCCACTTGCCTCCAAGATGAACACACAGCAACACACGGCGGCGTACGGTGGTCGGACGGCGGACGAACGGCGGACACACCTCCTCCTCTCTCTCGGCCGCTCCTCCTTTCCCTCTCGGTCTCTCCCTTTCTCGAACACACTCTCTCTCTCTCACCTTTCTCGGCCAAAATGAAGCAAAGAAGAGCCGGCCACTCTCTCTCCTAACCCCCTTTTATTTCCCCAAAAGCTCATGATTACCTTGCCTCTCCAATTAACCAATGCATGCCCATCATCTTTGCCACTTGTCATTTGGGCTTTTAAATTTTGAATTTCAATTGGGCTTGGGCTTTGGCCCAACCGGCCACTCTTCCTTGGGCTGGTCGACAGCCACCTCTTGGGCCCAATGGGCCGACTAGCTTGGCCCACCAAGCTTTAGGCTAATGGGCCCAAGGCCCATTTCGAATTTTATCCCTTTTTTTTAAAAAAAAAAAAAATTCTTCTATAATATTTTTGAATTCCAATTTCCATCTTGGCCAAAGTCTTGGAATATTTTAATCATTGAAATTTAAATCATATGGCCAAGCATTTAAATTTAAATTTCCACAATACAAGCAAAATTCATCAAATTAAAGGACAAATTGGCTAAAGCATAAGCCATAAAATTCTATCACCTAATTAAAGACATTGAACACACCTTAAGGCTTGGCTTTGAATTTTCGGGATGCCACAATTCTCCCCTCCTTAGAGAATTTCGTCCTCGAAATTCAAGCACTACTCGCGCCTTCTTGAAATAAATAGGGATACTTTTCCTTTATCTGACCCTCACTTTCCCATGTGGCTTCCTCCACGTCATGATGTCGCCATAACACCTTAACCAATGGGATCTTTTAGTCCTAAGAATTTGCTCCTTTCGATCTAATATCTCGCACATGTGCTTTTCAATATACCTCACTTTCTCATCCATTTTGATGGCTTCATGATCGAGTATGTGACCAGGATCCGGCTGGTACTTCCTCAACATCGATACATGAAACACATCGTGCAGATTTCCTAACTTAGGAGGTAACGCTAAACGATAAGCCACGTCACCTATTTTCTCAAGTATCTCAAAAGGTCCGACAAACCTAGGTTTTAGCTTACCCTTCATCCCGAATCGAGATATTCCTTTCATTGGAGATACCTTAAGGAATACATGATCTCCTACACTAAATTCCAAAGGCCTCCTACGTCTATCGCGTAACCTTTCGTCTACTCGAGCCGTTCTAAGCCTTTCTCTCGATAACATCGATGTCAGCGGTTCAGAATGTAACTTGTACCACCAGTCCTGTCAATTTCCTTTCACCTACTTCACTCCAACAGACAGGAGTCCCACATCTCCTTCCATATAATGCCCCACTCACATAGTGCAATATCATATGAAATTGATTAAACTTTGGTTTTGATACATGACCTTTACTATCGTTATCGTCGTCGTCATTATTATTATTGGAAGTATAACTAATTTCATATTCACTTGCATTTTTGCAATAGAGTCAATGGATATTATAACAGAGAAAAAGAAACAGAGGGGGAGACAGAGAAAGCGAGGGAGTGGCTTTCGAAGCCACCTGAGAAAAGTTCATTTGAGCTACAAAATAAACAACTTAAGGTCAAGCCTCAGCCCTTCCTTAAAACTGCCTTCGAGAAACCTTCTATAAATTTGTCCTCAAAGTTCATTTGAGCTCACGTAAATTTATTACAAGTGTATCATTTTAGAGTTTTTCATAATATTAATTTAAAGAGAAAAAGGAAAATAGAATAAAATATACCACCTGTGCATGTAAAAGCCCCTCTCATTTCTAAAAAGATACTTGCTTTAATTCGAGTTTAGTGGATCAACATGGTGATATGAAAGAAGGGTTGGATCTGGATTTAGATAAAATAAAATATACTGGTTTGGGGTTTTTAGAAGTCAAAAAATTAATTTGGAATAAATTTGTCACAAATATATCAATTTGGCATTTTTTATGGCAAAAAATTAGTTAGGGATAAATTTGTCGTAGGTGTATTAACTTGGATTTTTCATGATATCAATAAATTATCCAAGTAAGATATTCATCTCAAATTAGGATATAATAGTAAAAGTCATCTAATAATGATGGATGTGCCAACTCCCTCATTTTTTTCCCTTTGTAAAGTAGATGAATAAAAAAGAAATAGACATGTTGACTCATTATTTTAAAATTCCAATTCATCATATAATTATCCACATTATCAAATGATGCATGGTCTGTTGTTTGAGCAAATGGAAAGACTATATTGCACATTCACCAGTAGCTCAATGATCATAATAAACAAATTAAAATTTAGGAACGACATTATACGTTAAGTTAAAGTTATGAACTATTTTTATCATTGCTCCAAAAGTTAATTTTGTTAACGACAAAAGAAGGACAACATATCAAGCCAGAATCTTCATCCCATTACTAACCAAAAAAAAAGAAAAAGAGAGGAAAGAATCCATCGGTAAAACCATTGAATTTCACCTTTCATGGTACGAATTAGGATTTTTTGGTGGACACTTTGATGTCGCTTATAAAAGTTATTAATTAATAGCTTATCTTTATTGTTCATGATTTTCATTATTAACAAAAATCATATAGAAAAAGAGGAGTGCTAAGAAAGATTTGGTTTGCAATTTGGCATTTGCACTTGCATGTATCACACCCACCGTTTCCCCATTTAGTAAGTTGGTTGGAATCAACACCTAACTTTGCCAATTACCATATCCAGCAAAACCTCTTCATGCTTTCACATTTCCAGCTCCACCGTCCTTCTCTCCAAGGACTCTGAGCAAATCCAGTGACAGTTATTGCTTACCAAATATTACAGTGAGAAGAGAGAGGGAGTGGGGAGGATTGCATTTATGCCACTGCCCAGAGTTTGGATTGAAGACCCACCTGACATAAATCCTGCAGGGAATTTTGAAATTTGAAGGAGGAAAGAACTTCTATGGCCAGACATCATCATATGCCCATGTCGTGCCTTTATTACATTACCACAAAAGTAATTCCCGTTTAAATTTAAAAAAAAAAATGAAGTACATCTGGTAAAATTGAGTTCCTAGTGGGTAGAGTCTTCAACATGTCAACTTCATCTCTTCATAGCACTTTGAATGAAGGGCTCGCCCCCAAATTCCACCTCTTTAATTGTGGGTAGTTGGGCAATTTTGAAGACTGTGAGGGGGCACTACAGTGATGTGGATTTGAATGTGAATTGTTTAATTTGGTTGTACTATAAGGTCGGAATTTTGGAAAATAGTATTGGTCAAAATGTTCACAAGGCCTTGTGGAAACCCAAGGGCTGATTGTCAGTGAGAGTCTTCAAAATGAATACCAACTTGTCTAGCCAAAAGCAAACAATGACTTACATGACCAACTTGCAAGACATTGCTTGAAGAAACTGCAAAAGGTTTAACCAGGAATACATTGGCATCATATAAAAGGAGCAGTTGCTTTTCCTATAAAAGGAGCAGTTGCTTTTCCTAACTAACATTCCCAATTCATATCATCTCTCGCTTTTCTTCCATTTTGCCACCAATGCGATACATCTCACAATCGCTTGATGGTCAATTTTGAAAAGAAAAGGATCACGTAGGGACATAACTTTCACATGATGCTTATAAGTATTGTAACTTTTCGATTTATCACTTCACTGTCGTGATTTTACTTGAATGTATCGTTTTTCTAAAAAGTTATGGGTACTTAAATGAATGTTTTTAAAAAGTCACGTCACTCTAATAAGCATCACACGAAAAGTTATCACATTTATAATATCCCGATCTCAATCAACGTTCAATGATTTTATGAGAATTAATATTTTTTTCTTCAGCCAAAAAAGATTTTTTAATTATTTGCTATCTCTTTAATTTCTCTTGTGCTAATAACACAAAAATAATCAATTTATCCGCGGCTGAATTTATCATGTGATAACCTTTTTTTTATATGAATAGTTGCAAATAATTCCTTTTCTCTCCTCTCTCTCGTACATAACCTATTGGTCCGCACACACTTGTGTGTTGGCTTTTCTAATTGTCATTACTAGACACTAGTGACAAATCCGTGACTCTGCCTAGGTCCCATGTGTTACATATATTTGTGAACAGTGGAGCCTAGATTACGCAATATCCTGCCTCTTGATTATTATTATTATTATTATTATTATTATTTATAGGCAGACCATAGGGAACTTATTATATAATAAGCCTGCCTGAATATAATTATTGAGCTATACCAAGCTGAACATTAAGTTTGTCCTTTTCTACGAATAATAATTGTTAAATTATTGTGTCAGGGTTATCGTGGGGCTCAGGCTCTGAACGAACGGGTAAGCTGCAGCAATTTTGTCCCAAGACTCAGATTTTTAGACCTCGCAATTAACCAGCACTAACAACCGGATATTAGATAAGACAAGAGGTAAATTAAAAAAGATTAGAAAAAAATCACTTTTTGGGTATTGAGTACCATTAATTGGAAGCACCACAAAGGTACAATTACAAGGTCAGCTTGGATCAAATGCAAGAATCCTGTGACAGCATTTAAGGGTGAGGCCACCATTGGCGAACAATTTATTACTCTCTAAGTAAATCAAAACAATTTTATTTGCTTTCTAATTAAATATTATAATTGCCATTGCACAAAACGGGTTCATTTCCAATCCATTTCGGCTATCGAATTACCAATTATTGGCAAAATCTTGAAACAATTTCCGGAAGACTAAAAGGACTATAGTTTCTCTGAAAAAATAATATTTTAAGCCTTGAGTAGTTCACAATTAAGGACTTTGAAGGAATTTATGATATAAATAGTGCAAATATTCTTTTCACTGGATCAGAGAAGAATAACATTGAAAAATTAAAACAATTAATTTATGAGGGAGGCATTGCAAAAATGAATATTAAAATAGAAAAAAAAAAGAAGAATAGAGAGAGAGAGAGAGAAATAATGTCCATGACTTGCGCAAGCAGCTAGGCTGCCATGAGCGCACGGTGCACAATGATTATTTTATTTTCTATCTTTTTGTGTGGTTGATATTATATGATAAACTGTGGTGTGGTCATGCAAAGTGGAGACGATCCCATGGCAAAATTTCTTTTCTTTTGACAATATATGGAGCTGGTTTGCTTGGTTGGTTGCTCTGAAACAAGCGTACGACAAGAATCAAATGCGCCCAATTGACCTCAAAACAGTAGTGATCTGAGGCAAATCTCGTTTCAGATTTGCTAATTAAATAATGCACCATTAAACAAAGATCACCAAATCTGTACTCTTTCTCTCCTTCCCACCTTGAAAAAACTCGCGTGGGTTCTCACCTCTTGGAGTCAATGCACCGACTCTGTGCTCTCCTCCTTCTCCATCGTCTTCTGCCCTCTGGATTGGATCTGAGACTCTCTCTACTCTTGTGCTGGTACGAAGTTCTTTGACACCCACCAACATTGGCTTTACAAGCAGTTTTTCTGTTCACTTGGGTTCTTCATGTTTCTGGTTTGTCATGCTTGTGAATTGGTCGAGTGTGATTCGTACAGATGCTAAAGGAGAGAGAAAAGTTGGTTTGATCAGCTTCTGAGGAAGGGCATTCAAAGAAGGTTAAGGTACTATGCAGGTTCTTCTTAAAAAAATGATCTTCTTGCTTCCATTTTGTTATTTGAGTGCTAAATGTTCAGTTCTTCACACTGTCACTAGATTTTCTTCTGGGCATTCCACTTCAGTCTTTTCGACTCTCTCTCTCTCTCTCTTCTCTGCTTCAAGGGGTCAATCTTGATGAAAACTGAATTTCTTGAATTTGATTATCAGATACTGAAGGCAGACATCGGTTGTGTAGCTCATCGCTGAGAGTTCCTGAAGGACATGTTAATGCTCGAGAAACTGTGTAAAATATTGTGATGACAGCTTAAGACTCAAGAGATAGGTTTCTGAACGTTTGTGATACCAGACAAGAGGAAGCAACTCTCAGCTTTGTCTGTTGTGGCCAATTTTTGACACATTATGGGCAGGGATCTTAAGATCTTCCGGTTTTATTATTAGTTTTGAGCCTTAAATCTGTTTTTGTCACTTTGTTCCTTAGAATATGCCTCAAGACAGTCGGAGATCAATTGGGTATAGGTCCTTTGTCACATGCGATGATCCTACGGGAGTTGTAGAATGTGGGACGATCAGAAGATCCAAGACCAGTTCTCACAAGATGGAGCAGAGTATCGAAAGGCGAAGCATAATAAAACAGTCGAATAAGTCCTCGGCACACAAGACAGAGAGGGAAGAACTGGTCATGGGACAGACTGCAGAAGAATTTGGAGGACCAACCTCCTTTCAGCTGGTGGAGGTGTCCAAGGGAGCTCAGAAGCTGAATAAGGTGATAGAAACATGGTCAAAGGGGCTAAACTTTGATGGGCAGTACAAAGATAACATTGCAAAAGACTTGTTGAAAGGAGCTCTTGATCTGCAGGAGTCTCTGGTGATGTTGGGAAAATTGCAAGTGGCTACAAAATATGCTGCTCGGTTGAAGCAAAAGCAAGAGAAGTCCGAGGGTGTACGAGGAGATGAAATGGGATTTGGGAAAATGAAGTCCAACCTATCTGAAGATCGTAAGCGACAGCCCTTGGGTGATGGATCTTCAGAAAAGAATATTGAAGAGCTCAGGAAAGTGATAAGAGAGAGCTTTGCTAGGCAAAATCTGCTGCTGCCGAGCCCTGTGTATGGAGGGGAAGATTATTTTCATCGACAAAACACTGATTCGGTTTCTAGTATGCCCTCTACTAGCTCGAGCCATTCTTCGACAGTTCACAATGATAATCTTGATTTCGCTAATTCCTCATTTCCATCTGTGACGTCAGGGGAAAAGGGGAAATCCCCGAGTGTCGTTGCCAAGCTCATGGGTCTGGAAGAGTTTTCTTTCAAATTAGCCCACAGCCCTCCGAGGAAAAGGTTGGAGCCCCAGAAGTCCCCTCTTCGGGAGAAGCCTATTTTAGATGTAGTTATTCCGAAGACGAAGAAGCCTGAGAATAAAGTTGAAAACGTTGATATGGCACATAGGACGCTCAGAGAAATAGTTGATACCATGCAACTTCAAGGGCTCTTGAGAAGCAATTCTTCTAAAAAGATGAAACCTCTTTCACAGCTTTTCAATGAATGTGATTCTGAGGAGCGGCCTGTAATTGATGTTCCTCCTATCGTGCTCATAAAGCCTATCAGCTTACCGAACTCAGAAGCAAAGGAGCACCTTTCACAGAGAGACGGAATCTTGAACCGACGATCGATATTGAAGACAATGACATCGAAAGAAGAATATGCTTCAAAACCAATGGATCCTAAAGGAGGGGCTCGAAATTGTGAAAAGACAAAAACTGCAAAAGAAGAGGAGGACACTTCAGTCGCTAGGCCTACTCAGCAAGGTGGAGAAAAGAAATTCAAGGAGGACGATAAAAAACCAACCAAGGAAAAAATTTTAGGAAAAAGTTCAAAGAAAACAAAACTACCTGCCCCTGCAAGCACGAAACCACTTAAAAAAGAGGCCGTTGGCAGGAGATCCAGTGAAGATGAAAAGGCCAGGAAGAAGGAGGTTTTAAAGTCTAGAAGTAGTCCAGAGTCTCAGGATACTACCAAGGTCACCAGTGGAAAGCTTGTGAATCCTGCAACTGAAGTAAACAGAAAGAAGAATAAATCTCCTCAACACGGTGCTAACTTGAAGACCAAATCAAAACCTGTTACCTGTGTCATGCCTTGTAACCGGGATGATCTTAAAAGGGTTCAGACTCGTAGGATGAAGGAAAAGCCAGCGAGGGAGAAGAAAGAACTCAGAACATCCAAGGTAGCTTGCATTTTATTATTGTTCAAACAGCTTCATAGCTCACTAGGCTTTTCAGAATAAGTAATCTTGGTTGTATGATTGTATGACTGTTTGGTCCTCATATCGAGGGAGATTACCAGGCTGAACTCATATGATAGGCATAATAGACGCTCAAGCTTAGTTGATTATGTAATTTCACATGCTCTTATTTATGCAGATGAATGACAGAGAATGTAAATACCATGGGGGAAGACTGATCTTAGTAGTGAAATGCACTCTGTTCTGATTGAGGCTCTCTCTACTCATGTGGATCAACAAACTATCGTGGAGAATGAAAATGCCTTAGATTTGGAGACTGGAGGTAGAAACATCTTTATGCTGTCTTCTGTTTTGTTGAAGAGCGCGTTGAGTTTTCTGAATGCGGTGATTTCCCAGTACTGTATGGTTGAAGAAACAAATATCGTTCAAGACCTCTGTCTAATACTTTGTGTGGGCCGAATTATTGTTTATTATGTTTTCCTTCCAAATCTTGACAATTTTGATAAAGAGATCTTTGGGGTTGATAATAATGTAAGGTAATCTGGTTCACTTGTTTTTTCCTTTTTTAAATCAAAGATTGGACGTGGAAATATATGCATCATGGTTTTTGTATTTCAGCTCAGCTAGTATTATCTCTGTGAAGTTGGGTTTGTACCTTCTTAGATTCAGATTGCTCAATGATAACCTATAAATGAACCCTCGTTTACATAATGACGTCGCTTATGCTTGCTCTCACTCTCAATGCAGAGGTTTTCAGCCATGGCCAGACTATTAGTACGCTTCCAATCCTCCAATATGAAAGAGACGGTAGTTCAGCTGCAAAAGCCTGTGATCACATCCTGCGGAGTGAACATGAGGAGAGCTATAAAAGAAGATGCTATGCGAAAGCTATCCTATTGAATGACCCGTCATTTGTTGCCCGTGCGCAGGAGCTCTTTGAATTTGCGCCATGCCCAATAGTCCTTGAGGGCTTTGAAATGTCCTATTCTGGATTGGCTAATGAGAGACTCTATTTGGATTTTGCAAAAGAACTCATAGACCGCAAAAGCCCTTCAGGCTTGCCAAAAGTCTTGTTTTCTCTTAATAACTCTTCAAGGGTCGTCCAGGATTTGCATCTCTATGGACAAGCTGTTGGAAGAGATTTGTGATGGAATTGATGATCTGAACGACTATTGCGAGTTTGCCTGTGCTGAACTTTCCGTGGATGGCCTCTATGCAGTGTTGAGGAAAGATATATGGAGCAAAGGCATGGCAAACGGAACATGGGAATCAGGATGGAGGAACGGATACTCGTTGCATGATGCTGAACAGGTTGTTGACGACATCGAAAAGGTTCTTTTCAGTTGGTTAATTGAGGAAGCGATTGCAGAACTCAGCAATTTCCGTTGTGAGTGAAAATTTGATAGGTCGGTTTCATTCCTTTCCTCTAGACTATTTTCTCTCGTGAAGCTTCCTGAGAGCTTGATCTTCAATTCTACAATGATGCTGAACTCGAGTAAGTTTGGTCTTTCGAAACCAAAAAAACAAAGGAAGGACGAGGATATCTAGACGTGTGCTGAGAGGATTCGGAGTCCTCCGCCCTCAGTCATATATCCTTGTATGCAAATGTAATTGTAAAAACGGAGGGAAAAAGAAACAAGACAGTCTAAAGAAGAGTCATGTATACGCGAAGCTAACCGTTTAGGATTTAGCCCACCATGGGATAGCAAAAACATGCGAGGATTGTTCTTTTTGGGTTTCTCGTCCAGGTGACTTTTATATGGATGCTATCTGATACCTCAAAGAAATTCTATCAAGTCAAAGTTTGCTCAAGCACTCTCTCCCTCCCTCCCCCTCCCTCCCTCCCTCCCTCTCTCTCTCATCTGTTGCATGACTGATCTGGGACTAAAAGACTAGCTAGGATGGATTTTTGGGCACAAAGTTGTAAATGAAAGCCTTGAACTTTAGTTCCATTGAGTTCCACAGGGTCTTCTGTTATGGTTTTGCTGGTCTCGATGAATTAGGTAAGGATAGCTTCTCCACGTTTCACTTGCAAATTGCCCTATCCCTAGGAAAGTTTTGCTCTAGAAAGGGACTATCTTGATGGTATAAGAAAAGGGATTAATCAAGTGGGATTAATCAAGTATGAGAATGATGATGCTTTTCATCCTTGAGATTATCATGATCAACAATTAACCAATTATAAAGGATGATGTGGCGGATTTGTATTAGCACTATATATATTCATTACGTAAGCCCAATCTAATAGAACCAATTAATAATGTTCGATATTGACTTCACTACTGAGGAAGAAGAAAATTCTTCCATGAATATGATACTAAACTTTCTTGTAAGGGTGGCCAATAGTGAAATGTGTTTTCCCTGCATATTCATTGTTGTTTAATCCACAGGAGTATTACTTGGATCTGATGATTAACTAACAAGGCATGGTCGAAATGGTTGGTCTATTTCGTCCAAATTTCTTATGACATGAAGAACCTAATTAGAGAAAGTTTTGCGCAACAAATTATGTGCATTCCGACGCCGGCCTAGGTGGATCACACTGCGTTCACTGGACCAAAGGAGTTATCTCTCTTGCTCACCATCCATTCAGCCGTCCGACCCGTGATTAAGGTCCGATTAGGTCCGGAATATGTTGTTTTCATTCGAGCTTGTGCACAACCCTCTGATCCTCAATACCGCAGTAGAACTATGATATAAACATCTGTAGCTACAGCCCTACAATACCTTCTGAAGCAGAGCATCTGTGAGCAAAAGTAGGTCAAGAATAAATTACAACTGCAAGTCTATTACCATTACCATCTGATATATATACTCAAAAAGCCTCATCATCATGAATCTCTAAACTAGGAAATCTGCATAACTCTCCAGATCCATAGGCCATGGCATCTCTCTCTCTCTCTCTCTCTAAGAAGCGACTCCTTTGAAGATGAGAAAATTGAGCTTCTCCAAGGAAAAGTAAATGAAAGACCCCTGCTTGTGAGAGAAGTAACACCCAAAGTTTGAGCCCACCACACATTGCCATCCACTTCCGTATTCCCTGTCAAACTCCTGCTATCAAATTCGAACCCAGGAAAAGAAAAAAAAGTGAACATGAGACCCAAAATCATCTTTCATAAAATGAACAAAAAAAAAAAAAAAAAAAAAAAAAAAAACAGATGGAAGAAGAAGAAGAAGAAGAAGAAGCTGATTTTTCTGGTGGGTTTTCTGCAAGTGACCTTCTTGATATGTGAAGCTAGAGAGACGCAGTCCGAGACATCGAAGAGATCAAGTGCTTGAGAAGCAGCAGCCAGGGCTTTGCTCTGCATCTTCTCCGGCATGTCTGTCTCCTTCACCATTCCTTTACCTTCCAACATCTCTCTCTCCCTCTCTCTCTCTCTCTCTCTCTGTATAGAATCTCAAAGGTTTTGGTGATTTTTCTGTAGTGACCAGAAGTTTCGTTTTTGTCATGGGTTGGGATAAGAACTCGAGAAGACTGATTTATAATAGCGTGGATGACGGGGATCTGTTCAGAGCTTCAGACTTTTGGGAGGTGCACTTCGCTTTTGTCCGATTATGCATCTTCCAATCTCTTTCCCACCCGTAGACATTTCTCTCGCTTTCTGCCATTACTAGTGTTCACACGCCTGTTTTGATAGTTTAATCCCCCCTTCAACGGAACGTCCCTCTGAAGTTTATGAATCTCAAACGTCAAATAAATTTTGGGATTTGGTCATTTGTTTTCGCAGTCAATCTTGTTCTCGCTGCTGAATTTCAATTTGGGTCGACTCATCGCTTGTACATATAGTATCTTGACATAATATTTGCTTATCTTTATGCTAAGCATAAATTATCATCGGATAACAACAAGACATATGGCGCTTGGTCACTAGAATAATTTCTCTATCTTAAAGATACTCTTAGATAATCATTTAGTTTTTGCTTTTTCTTATTCCTTATTTTAATTGCCACATCATTAGCTGTTTCATATCATCAGGTTGATACTTAATGTGAACTTAGACAATCAAATTAAAGATGGTTTACATCAGATGTAGGATAGTGGAGATCAAAGTAGCTAATAATACCATTCTTCTCCTTTTCTTGTTATTTTCTTCTTTTTCTAAGTCCCTTTGCCTCCCAAAAAGCTCAACCCCCTCTTTCCTGGCCAAGCGGCAATGACGTATCCTAGAAATCCTCTTCCTCAGAACATGACGATGGCTATACCGAGTTAAAGCCTGAGGGTGACTTCGGACCGGACCCAACTTCTCAATTATGCCAGCAACTGTATGGGCGACAAACACGTTTCTATGTCCAATGATTGAGCTATACAGCCCTCCGGGGTTTGAGACTCCACATGTCCCAACTTATCTTTTTCTCCTCAAGGAAATCAACCAACCCAACCTGATATTTACGACTCAGCAAATGGAGCAATCGTACGTGTGAGAGAGAGAGAGAGACGGTTGGGTTCGGTTTGGTTAAGAGGGACGGGACGGCCTGTCCGATAGCACCAGGTGTGTGGCGCCAGTTCAATTAGCGGTCACCAACACCACGCCGTCGAGGACCCGAGAGAAAACCTTGGACTGATCATTTGGCTTTTCGCTTTACGAAATCTTTGGAAAACCGGATCCCGGGCCCCCCCTCTAGATTTACAAATTCAAGATGAGTTGTGCCTTTCGCCCTTTTGGAAATCTCCGAGTGGACACTGGATTTTCCTTCCAAGCCGAGCATCTAAGCCACAGACCATCAACAGGCCCAAAGGTTCTTGTTCGATCTGCGCCTGTCCCGAGCCGAAAGGGTCGTTGCCTGCCCGAATCCACCCATTTCATCCATCGAGTCGACCGATCCACGGCAGGCCCATCAGGCCTCCCGTGCAATGACCGGGTCTGATCTAAGGATGCATCTTAATCCTTCAAGCGAGGAGCTAAAGAGTAATGCGGGTGCCGATATGCATGTGTCACGGGCCGATCACTTTCGGGCCGTGACACATGCCTGTGTTGTCTACCGCGATTTGCTGAAAGGAAGACTTCAAGGCCTAGTGCAGATTCTGGGATGATGAGACGGATGAGCAGATTCTTCAATGGAAAGGGAACGAAAACGATGATGGGTTTGGTTAGGCATTGGGCTAAGAAACACTCTTGCCCAGGTCCACTCAGGAAGGATTTCCCGACCAACATGCCCGAAACGAGAGCTCTTCTAGGGCCTACCCATTTGGAACAACCACGGGCCTAGTCCCCTGCGGCCGGCCGGCTTTTCGTCCTCTGCAAATTCACATTCCTGACTCGGTCCCAACCTTACGTCGGCACACAATCAACGAATGCCAAGGTCCAGATAGAGACAGGGAGAGGATTTTCTGAAGTCGGCTCAACGCGGAGCAGGATATACGAAGAACTTTGACCTAAACCTTTCTCTATTTTCCATATTATATCCTCACGAGCCATGACCGTGGTGCGAACACAAGATCGGCAACGGCACGACCAGAACAAGAACCCGCCAATCGATCTTGAACGCCATCTCGAATTAAGCGTCCGAGTCCAAATCCAACATAGCAACTCTTGCTAATTGGGAGATCATTAGGTCGAAACAAAGGGGGGACCCGATTAGCTGGCGACGTTCGATTGGCAACAGCTCAACGACTCCCCCTCCTGACAGCAAAGTATATGCCCCCTGAACACCCCCTAAAACATAATTAACTGATGAAATCATTAAAATTTCCGAACGAAGGCCCATGCGAAAACCCGAAACTTTGGATGTTCCGTCCCACGAATAGCGGCAAGGGGACCCGATTATCTCGAAGTCTTCACATGCAAACTCCCCAAACCCCTCCCAAATTTTATATTTTTTATTATGCATTATTCTTACTGGCCACTCAACCCCCACATTCGAGCTGAGAAAATGCACAATAAAGAAGAAAAACCCAATATCGAGAAACAGAGCAACTCCCCAAAACAAACAGAGAAAGGAGAGAGAGAGAAGGGAAAAAGCTCGCGTCTTTCTGATTCGTGGACTTCAAATTCTTGAAAATCTCCTTCTTGGTCCTGTCGGCCGTGTTGGGTCGCTCGGTTTTTGGCTCATCCGTGGGTGGTTTCTGTGGTTTCGAGACGGGGTTGCTCTGGAGCTGCGAGTGATGGGCGACGAGAAATCGCCGATGGCGATGGGGAGCCGGGAGAGGGGGGAGAGAGATCGGGAGCTGCTCATCCCGGTGGCCGATGCCGGGGGCGGCGAGTCGTCGTCGTCCTCCGCCAAGCCCTCTCCTTCGTCTTCGTCTCTGCACCAGACGGGCCGCGAGGTGCGATGGTTTCTGCCCGATTGATTCGTTCGCGGGTAGTTTTGTGAGTCCCAGTGGTTTGATTTGGTGCGAAGATTAGAGGGAATTGAGGGGAAAGTTGTGAGCTTGGTGGGGCTTTGAAAAGATGGGTGTTTTGAGAATCTGGTTTTGTTGCTTTGTGCTGTCTATTGGAGCTTGTATTTGATGCTTTGGGTTCTTGTTTGACGTGCTTTCATAGTTTTTCCTGGATGATCTGTGTAGCTAGGTTAAATTCGTTATTCATAGTTTTTCCTGGATGATCTGGATGATCTGTGTGGCTAGTTTTCTTCGGTTTTGAGCTTGGTTTTTGGATGATTTTGATGCCATATGGTTGGCGAAAGTAAGAATTGCTGTGAGATTTGGGGAGTCTTTGCTAGGCAAAATTATTGTCACTATTTTGATTTCATGCCAATTTTCCATGTAGTTCTATATTCTGCGGCCTTCAGAAATTTGATGTAGTGGATGGACATGATACATATTGGAATTCTTCAATTAACAGAAATTGAAAACTTAGTAGTTTTTCTAAGCCTATTAGTGAGGGAGATCCCTTTTCCAAGCCTGAGCGTAGCATGAACACTTGTACAATTGCTCTTATGTGTCGGAAGCTACACAGTGTGATGGAACCGTGTGCTTGTGCTACCATCTAATTCCTACAGTTCTACTTGTTCGGGTAACCTTGCTCGAATTTTATCTAAGACTGTTACCCTTCTTGTATTCATTGGGAATTTTTCGTTAGGTTCTGTTAGTATCATGTAGGGCGACAGCTGAAAAGTCACCAGTCTCTGATCCTCTTCTTGCCTGCATGAGGTGGTGTTGGAATACTACCTGCTCAGTTCTTGAATAGCTGACAACATGAGATATTGGATTAATCCGATGGAGCTTGTGATTGTTTTCCAATTTAGCTTCATTATGCAGCAAGTTCCCCTGGGGGCGGAAACATACTAGACAATGTTGTATGGTACTTAATGAATGGACTTATGACTGTAAAGATACTTCCATGTGATGTGCACGTACAACTTCATCATAATCTTGACAGAGTTTGGACTTTTTTTTCCCCTTGTGTAATTCCTTTTTTGTGTTGTTGATTTGATGTACTTTCTTCCAAATATCATCTGATGGTGACATAAATTTATCTTCTCAATGCAGACATTATACAAAGTTGTTAGGAGTTGGGCTTCGAAAAAGTTTATGACTGGATGGTATGTAATTTCCATAATCATATCTTAGCTCCTTCATTCCTACTTGCTGTTCATCTCTCCTTGAATAAGTCAATATGCCTATCTATTGAATAAATTGTGTCAGGTATCCTGCACACTAGTTCATACAGTGAAGTTTATGGTGTCTTAAGCTTTTAGCCATAGCATGGATGTTTGACTTTAGTCATGGCATTTATTCAATATAGTATAATAAAGTCATAAGTCATCATTCGTATGGTTCTCTTTTTTGGGGCAAAAGATTTATAAACAAGAGTAACCGTATAATCCTACTGTTCCCACTTTACTAGGTAATTTTGACAATTTGCATGTTTAATTTTTGTTCAAAATCAAACGCATATTCACAAAGCTGTTTTTTTTTTTTTTTTTTTTTTGGGGGTGTGGGTTTGGGTGGGGACATATTTTTTTCTTGCCTTCTACTGGTCGAGTGTTTATTGGCCTTTCAATCATGGATGGAAGTTGGAGAAAAGGTAAAATTATCTGTGGGAGGATAAGTCATCCAGAACAACCCCTATGATTTAACCTTAAAGGAGGTTATACAGGAAGTGTAGTTTTTAAATCTCATGAACTTGAACTACTTGGTGAGTTCTCAGTTAGGCACAATCATCGGGTCATTCATTAATTGTAACATGGATACCCTATGATCAGTGGATAATGCTTGCCAATTCATGATGGTATTGACCCCATAGGCAAGCACAATTCTCTCAACACAAACTTGACAGTGCCCATGCAGAGCCTTCTATTAACAATAATGTGGATGTAAAAATTAAAATAATCATGTTGTCCAACTATGTTCACAGTAGCACTTTTGTTTTAATTTTAATATTTTTGACCCTTGGATCTGATCATATGCTTTCTTTTATCTTTCTGGAATCCTGCAGTGTCATCCTCTTTCCAATTATAATCACATTCTACGTGACATGGTGGTTCATACACTTTGTTGATAGCTTCTTCTCTCCAATTTATAAACAACTTGGGATTGATCTATTCGGTGAGGTTTTTTGGCTCTTTCAGCATAACAGCTATTGCTATAAACAGTTTAATATCTGTATATTTTGTTTTTATGTTGCTATTAATGAATAAAATATGTGGGTTTACTCTACTTCATGTTTTTCTTTTTCTTTAATTGTGCTTTTCAACAATTCTGTCTGTGTATTGGAGTTGGTTTTTCTTGTTTCTTATGCCTTTTAGTTATTACTATGAACCTTTTCAATCAAAACCCTGGTTTCGTTTACCTCCTCATTTATGCTCCCTTTGTGTCTTTAGTTTTGTAGCATGAAGCCTTCTTTTCATAAACTGTGTTTTTGACTGTTCATATGTTAGCTCTTAGATGACGGCATCATTTGACACATAAATGATTATTGATCTGCATGTTGAAGATTGAGTAGAGGCTTTTTTTCTATAACGAGTTTCGTGGAGCTACATTTATGTTTTTTCTTCTTCAATAAAAGTTTATCTGCAGAGGTTAAACAGTTTGGCTCTAGAATGCTTTAGTCATTGTCATAGAATGAAAAGTATTTTATTTACCTTGATTCATCTGTTAAACTTTGATCAAATGCAGAATTTTATGATTGTATAAAAGGTATGTTCATGAGGCCTATTTGACATGTCCAGTTAATCGAACCATCTGTTTTTTGTTAGGTCTTGGATTTGTCACGTCCATAACTTTCATCTTCTTCATTGGGGTGTTCATGTCATCATGGTTGGGTGCATCTGTCCTCAGCCTTGGAGAGTGGTTCATTAAACGTATGCCATTTGTTCGTCACATCTACAATGCCTCCAAGCAAATTAGTGCTGCAATATCACCAGGTTTGAGTTGGGGCTTATTTCTTTTGCCATTCACATTTCAGCTGATCTAGGTAGTGTTCATTGATTTTCCTGCCTCTTGTCCCACATTCCAGATCAAAACACTCAGGCATTCAAAGAGGTGGCTATCATAAGGCATCCTCGAATCGGTGAATATGCATTTGGATTCATCACTTCATGCCTTGTTTTGCAGGTATGGAACTGATGCTGGTGTCATGCAGTTATCAATGCATCATACATGGCATAGCATTACCTAATTTTCTGCATTTGTCGTTGCTTACTAGCTCAAGTTGTAAGCTGTTGGTTTTCTTCTTAATGTTAATCTTGCATTTTAGGACTAAAAATTTTATCACTTTTTAGTGGTATTGCCAACTTTAATTCTTGCCTTTACAGTGCCCACTGATGATGTTAAGTTTCAACATTTATTTTTTTGGTGTTTGGTAGTGATTTACGTTTGGGGATGGAGAAGGGAATGGGTTGTGGGTTGATGCTGATGTATTCTGATTATCTAGCTCGGTCAATTTCAGTTGATCATTGTGAGGTTCATTTTGAAACTGTACTTTCGAGGCCTTTTCTTTTCTGACATTCAAGCTACTGTGTTGACGTCTCAGAGTTTTAAGGCTCGGTGTTGTTAAGGGCTTGTTTGTCTGCTTCCTGTCAAAATTTAAAATGTTATTTAAATTTCATGAAATTATGAAAAAATTGTATGTTAATCTACTTGTTGATGTTTATGCATTTTAAAGGCTTCAGATGGTTCAGAATAAACAAAAGTTAAAATGCATGGGCTACAAGATTTTGATTAAGCAAAAAGTAAAAGCTCATCCATTTTGTCTGTATTCCTTTTATGGGATAAGTTATCATTACAGGAAACATTGCATATCTTGTCTTGATTTGATCGTCACAAGTGACTCAAAAGAAGTTCAGAATCTTGCTGCATGACTCCTGAATAAAAGCTCATCCATTTTGTCTGTATTTCTATCGGAAAATTTTTCCGGTCTTACTTTTGATATTATGCTTAGGCAATTCTTTAATTTAATCTTCTTGCCATTTCATGAATTAGTACAGTATTTCAAATCGATTGCCTGCTGTCTTATTCATGCAGAATTATTCTGGGGAGGAAGAGTTGTGCTGTGTTTATGTCCCCACAAATCATCTTTACATTGGCGATATTTTCCTCGTTAATTCCAAGGACGTCATCAGACCAAATCTCTCCGTCCGTGAAGGGATTGGTAAGGATTCATGCATAACTTCCCCAGTTGTCATAGCAAGTCTCCTTTCCGTGCCTTGCTTGAGAGATGTTCTGTTGACTTAGCTTGCCTTGAAAGTACTTCAGTAACTGCTTTTATTGAGATAGTGAATGTCCAATACACATTTAGATAGGTAATACTTGGATCGTCTAACGTTTTGCCCTCTTCAGCATGATGATGAGGTTTCCTCATCGAAGAATATGTGCACTTTAACCAAATCGTTACATTTATGACGTTGCCTGGTTAATCTTTTTTTTTTATTTTTTAAAAGGCAACTTTTCTATGACCGCTGCTCTCCGCAACAAATACTGGCAATGGGTTTTGAAATCTAATATTGGATTTTTTGTTAAATTTCAGAAATTGTTGTCTCCGGAGGAATGTCAATGCCTCAGATCCTCTCTACACTGGACTCGCGCATTATGCCAATCGAAAGAAGTAGACCTAACAGAAGCCAGCTCTAGTTGTGAACGATTTCTTTCTTCTGTAATTTGCCATCTTTCTCATCCAATTGGGTTTGGCACATCGATTGATTCGCGCTGTTAGGGGTCAACTCAGATATGAAGAGTTCAGGGCGTTTCTCGTGGTCAAGGCGACAAGAGTTGGATGGCATACAAAACACAGGTTTCCATTTAGGGTGCAGAATTAGTGTTCTATCGAGATATAGTGAGGGATAATTGTAGAGGTGAATTGCTCTTTCGGGTTTTCGATTTGATTGTTTATGCTTGCGATTAGTGTTTGTTTTGGTGGAAGATCTCTCTGGATGATACTAGTGAACTATGTGGTGCTGTATTGCTGCACTCATTTAACTTAGATAACCAACAATGTAGATAGAAAGGTGAACTTGTTTGTTCTAAGTTCCTGCACGGTTCTTGGAGTCCTACGCTGATAAAGTTTTTTGTCCAAATTGATGTTTATGCTTGGTCAAAACTGGGTATCATCTCAGCTCCATAGAAGGTCGCAGCACAGGATCATAATCACAAGTGCTTGGGCTAATCCCATGTGAAATTTGGCAAATGTCGATTTTGCGAGTGCGTTGGAGTTGTTTGTATATGAATAATCTGATCCGCCACATCAATCGTTGTGCAGAGAGGTAGCCAGTGCACCGGCAGGGGGCCTCCTCCAAAACACTGTGAGGACGGTGAACCCTTGTCGCCGGTGGTCGGCTTCTGCCATTACAACTGCAACAGAGAAGGTTTCCAGGCCTCAGTTACCAGTTGCAATCTATCGAGTGGTGATGAGCAGCAAGCAAAGGGTTAATTTGGTCGTTCCATGTTCTCTTTGACTGACCTTTCATTTACAATTTGATCATTCGGCTTGCTATATCTACAAGCACAAATGAAGTGTCGATTAATATATGAAATGCTGATGTTTATAAACGAACCGAGGCGTAATAATTGTGACAATAATTTGCTCGTGTTTTCTCATACTAGAAAATCAAACACTGTCCATGCAAAACCTTAAAAAGAGGGGTAAAAAGCAAAATTTTCCAGAAAGAAAATCCAAATATTTAAACTATAGATGGTATGGCTTGGAAAGTACCTTTAATCGGCTTTTGAAAGATTTTCTAAATCTCGTCTTGCAATTCATATCTTTGCCCATTGGATTCGATAGATAATTGCAATTCTTCAAGCAATTGACATGACCTTTAATGGAATTAATTTTGGAAAATTTTGAGAAATTAGCTTGATGGTCTCTTACAGATTGATTCTCTTGATTTTGACTCAAAGTCGAGTTTGCCAATACTTTGCTCAACTAGCTAATGGCATGAGTATTTTCTAAAAGTAAGGATTAATGGCATGAGTATTTTCTAATCATTCTTTTTCATTGTTCAATGTGGATCTTGACTTTTTTTTTCTTGGTTAAATTTAACCCCTGAAATTTCAAAATGTTGCTCGATTCAATCTTACGCAAAGTGTGTCATCATATTAAGTGTGTCTAACGTGAGCTATCATGTTGGTGTTTGGCATGCCAAAATAATAATTTGAATTGTCATGTCAATTTTTTTTTTTTATACCAGGGAACCCCATACAGCCGATAGCCAACGGGTAAACCCTATAGTGATGCTAGCGGAGAACCTATCACATCGACGTCACACTTAAGACACCAAGCGCCTCTACTGGATTTCAAATCTCTCACATTTGGACAAGGATCAACGGAGCTCTTATCCAGCGGAGCCACCATGGCTGGTGATGTCATGTCAAATTTTTATCTCTCGTTTTGGGATCAAAATAATGGGAGGGAAAAACAGCATGGCAGCCACATGTTAGCTATGTGAATGCCAGGAAGGCAAACATAACAATAAGTTAATAGAAATTGGTCAAATTTCTTAAACGGTATTACAATTTTTAACGAAATGACTAAATTAAATAGATTTTTGAAATTCAAGGACTAAATTTAATAAAAAAATTATTTAGAAACCACATTAAATATTGAAAAGTTCAAGGAATACCCATTTCAATATTCCTAAAAATAAGCTGGAAATACTCAACCTCACATATTGATGCGAGATTTGCAAGCTTATTAATCTTGAATTTGAGTCCATTGGTTGATTATATAATCTAGCAAAGTTGAGTACGAGAAGGAATTCTTTAATACTCAATCAAGCTCAACTCAAGCGATGAATATGCAAGATGAGTTGAGCTCAAACTCGACATTTTATAGTGCGAACTCAACTTGGCTATAATTCTAATCGAAATCAAAAGTCTATATTTCGCGAGAAATAAACGATTTGAAAATTATGTTCCTAAAGATAATATAATAATTCTTATCACTTATCAAAATGAATAAACGAAACGAAAATATTTTTTATTAACTAATCATTTCAAGCGATATAAGGGATTATGATTAAAAAAATCTTCAAAAAATTATTCATTCTTCGTGCTAGACTAGATAACGAAGGTCCTTGGTTTTCTATCCATCTTCCTGCTAGACTAGATAATATTAAAAAAAAAAAAAAACCAAATCGTGCGGGCTCTAGCCATAATGAAATAAAATTTGTTAAACCCTAATACCTAGAAATATTTTATATCTCTAAACCAAAAAAAATAGGGAAAATGTTACAAATAGTCCATGGACTTCTATTTAATGTGAAAAATTTAAGAATATATAAATCAAGGGAAAAAGTAGGGTTTGAGACATCTTTTGATTTGCAAGAAAATTTGATCCCTAAACTATCAATAAATATTTGATCTAGTCATTTAGTTCAAACCAGTGATGATTTTTTTCCTTTTTTTCTTCTTCTTCTCTCTTCCCTGAGCCGACAGAGGGAAGAGAGAAGAAGAAGAAAAAAGAAAAGAAAAATACCAAAATGCCAAATTCCGTTAACTTTAATTAGTGAAATGATGAAATTGGTCAATTTTCAAATAGTCAATGATTAAATCGGACATTTATCGATAGTTTATAGATTAAATTTCAAAAGCTCAGAAACAAGATTGCACGTTAATTAGAAGTTGATGGTTTATTTGTGACATTTTTCCAAAAAAATATAATAAGGAAAGGCTCATCTCTATCCAACGCCGACGTTTCCGTTTTCCCCTCCTCGCGGCGAGCCCTCGAATCCAGAAGAAACCCTAGACCCCCAAAATCGCCTATTTATAAGCGTAGTCCCACGATCCCAAACCCAAGCCCTAAACCACCCTAAACGCACGATCTCCCCTTCCCCTCTTCACCGTAGCTGTTCACGTTTCCTCGATCTCTCTTCGTCGTCTTCTTCATCTCTCTCTAGGGTTTTCTCCTACTGCGCTTCCAATTTCTGGTTCCTGGCTAAGGTTCATCGATTGCCCCTTGTTTTGTTTCTTGTTTTTCTTGTTTTCGATCGGATCGGATGGAAGAAAAAATTGGTTTTTTTTTTAGGGGACGGTGACGATTGTATCGTGAAAGGTCTCGTTCGTCGTAACTGGCTCCGATTCAGGGGCCTTGCCGACCATCCTGATATATCACCACCCATATTCTGAGTCCCTTTCCATCTCCCTCCAAAAACAAGAACGCCAAGTTTCGATTTTTCTCTTTTTTCTTGGTTCTTGAAATTTCGGAGAAAGAAAAAGCTTTGTTCTTTTTTGCTGGTCTGTGAATTTGATTGCAGATGGCCGATGATTATACATTTTTTAAACAAAGACAAGCATATGTCTGAATTTAACGATGTTGACACATCTAATCTTCTCTATGAGGCCGTCTTTCTTCATTGTACCTTTGTGATTTCTTCTGTCCTTTAGACGTTTGGGTTTTATTTCGTGGTTTTATAGATCTTCGCAAGCTTTCATGTGAAGTATATTACTTTCGTTATGTTTGAACCTGTTGCCTATGATGAAAGAGATGCTATTTGCGCTTGTGGATGAGAATTCGTGATTTACACAGAAACTCTACTGCCTTCCTTCTGAGGCCTGGAAGTTTTCTTCTTTAATTGATTTGCCATTGGCGTTTTCTTTCCTTCTTTTTTTTTTCATGGGTATCACAAGTTTTTAAAAATGGGTTTAAATCTTTACAGTTGTGATTTGTTGAGGAGCTGGTCATGTGATGATTAGAAGCATAGTTCAGATGATAATCCCTGTGATTATAACATTTCAATAGTCTTTCGCTCCTATCTGATGACCCAACCATGTGGAATTAATCTTTATCTTTTGCAAGACCTGATGGATCTTGTTGCCTTGTGTTGTCTGTTTTACAGTAGATTCTTTTGGAGAACTTTGATAGCAATATTCAATTTTTAATCTGTTCCTATGAATTCTTTTTTCACTCCACAAATCTCATCTCTTCCCTAGTTGAACATATCTCAGCTATTTTTCTTTGACCAACCAAAGAAAACGTACGTGGTGGAGTTTTCTCTGTTGATCTTGTCTTGTCATTGACATAAGAGACACGGATGCAAGGGCCATGGTGCATGGTCCTTGAGCAAATTGAACAATGAGCAATGTTGGACCCTAATTTGTTAAAGAGTAAAATAGTGTGTTAAAAGTCTAGTTAAGGCAAGATCCCTAAGCAAGGGCAACACAAACCATTTTATCTCTACTCATAGAAAGCGGAGAAGTGCCAGTTACTGGAAAACTCAAATTTCTGGGAAACTCAAATTTCACATAAAATAAAACCCAAAACCAAAACCAAAACCAAAGTTGGGACTTGATGTGTTTTTCCCTCGATAATGCTTCCTCTCCACTTCTAGTTGCAGATTTGAGATTTAATCTCATATTTCTACTGCTAATCCCTACCTGATGGATTGCCAGATGAGAAGATTCATTGAGAAAAAAACTAAAAAAATTGGAAATGAAAGAAAATCTATTCAACTAATTTCATGAGTTCCTGAATGACGTGTGACATGACCATGTTCCACCTTGAATGTACTCAAAATCATCCCACTCAACAGCCAGATTGAGAGAACCTGTGGTAAATTCTAATAGGCTATGAACTGGTCCTCCTGAAGATGGTACAGAAAACAACTAACAAATTACAACGCGAGCAAAACTGCAACTGGAATTCTCGATTTCCATCTGCTTCCGTATAATTTTTATGGGACTTCATCAGTACAACAGAAGCGTCCATGGTTTGTGGACACATTTACTTTCCGCTACTGGGTACAGAAACTCGGAGAGATCAAGTGTTGATACTGCTTCAACTTGCCCGGGACATTGTCTTAACTAACTTCGAGGAAAAAGGAATTCCAAGATCAATGGTGCTTTCCACTCTATCTAGTTGAAGGAGGGAGACAGAGCGATGATCATTGATATGTGCCTTTTTGATATCTTGAAACAAACCTTGACGCAAGACAAATTGGACTCCTTCCTTGTAGTATATGGCAAATGCTATTTTATCAACTTCAGTAAGCCAGGGGTGGAAAGTAACACTTGATCTCTCCTTCAAGGAAAAGCATCCTTTTTGAGAGACGGACTGCCCAATGTACCAGATGTTTGGTAAGAAGCAAGACGAAAATTAAGCAAAAGAACCATCAGATGAATGAGTTATGTCCTCCTCCAAGTGGAACTCTGGGTTGGAATGTGGCTTCAATCTCTAGACAAGGGCAATGCTTGAAAGAAAGACTCTGGAATGGAAACAACCAAATTATCAGAATTTAAGTGACAGAGCATGAATTGGAAATGGAAATGAATCAAGAAAAACAAAATATCAATTTCTTAACTTCCGTTATGCTTTTTTGGCTTAATGAAACTTGAGTTTCTCTCAAATTAATGTGACTGAAAGTTAACGTTATTGCATATAGGAGAATGCAATGCGCAAAAGAAGCTAAAGCAGGAGACAATAAGCTCTGGAGAGGAAACCAGTAAGAAGGGATGACTGGCATAGATCACAGGAAGAATTGCTTCAGACAGGGGAGTGGAAACATGGTGAATTTAGTACGCAAATGTAGCTGACATGAACAAAAGAACTAAAAGACAACACAAAAGAAGGAAAAGAAACTACAAGGTCAATACCAAGTACAGAGAAGAACAATATCCAAAAGACATCAAATAGGAAGAAGAGCAATGCTGGTTTATCAACTTATGGATCATACGAGACAACACTACATCAAATGACATATCGGAAGGAAATAGCACTAAAAAAAAGCAAGACTTAAGTTGCAACTGAAAATACAGAAAAAGAATAGGCACTGATCCTAGTAATCTGACTGAGCCCGACATATAATACTGTGGCTTCTTCCCAACACTGCTTCCGTATGTTGAAAAAAGCACAGAAAAGTTGGGTAATGAAAGAACATACCGGAATGCTTAGTAGAAGTCCCTGAGAATCAACTAGGACAGGCAAGCTTCTTCTCACGGCAACAGGAATAGGTTTCAACAACTGGAGAACCCTGCCTGCGGATACCCTTGCATAATCAAGACATGAGCTTGCTTTCTCTGCAGCTTGCTCCGTAACACTACTTGAAACAGCATTATCTGGATCAGACTTCACATTTTGAGATTTTGACAACTCAGCGAGATAAAGCCAGTCAGACTCCATCATATGACGTATCTCAGCTACCATATCATGGCCAAGGCTACAAAACGTGCATTTATAGTCCAAGCCTTCTACAGCCAAACCACCATTGGAGCTAGTTTCTTCTTGAGTAAACTTCCTGCAAACATCCTCCTTGCATGGTTTCCATGAGATAAAAAATCTATTCATGAAAAAGCCCATTTGTCCAGGCTGAAGGCATTGATTGTGAGATGTACCAACAGATTCTATTGCATACTTTGGTCGATAGTCTGGTGTCACATCAGACTTATATTTGAAACGATTTGTTTCCTCCTCCTGCAACATGAGAACACTTCTATAGGTGGACTCACTTATGAGGTTTAGTCTTTTGGCTTCGTCTAGAACAGATCCAGATGTTACATTCAAAAAATGCACATCCGATGCATCTGCGGATGACAGATTTGAACTTGTATTTGCATTATCCATGATTTCCTTGAGATCGTATGGGATAACACACTTCTCTTGTGCACTGCTTCCTGAGTAAAAAGCTCCACTTTCGAGGGCAAAGGACAGTTAACAGAACAGCAAACCAAGATTTTGGTGCCTCTAGATCCAGGAGCTGGGCAAAGGTAACAACCAGCTGCGGTGAGGGAAGTCTGCACGATTGAGAAGAATTATTTAGCTTTTTGAGCTAACTAGAACACAAGATTCCCCAAGGTTGACAAATTAGTGTCTTACCATGCCAAAATGCTTTAAGAAAAGAGGATTAACCTCAAGGAATATAAATTTTCTTCAGGACATGGAGAACATATAAGAGAGTTGCTTCCATAGAAGGAAGTGATGAACTGAGACCAAATGCAAGTCGACGAAGCAAATTTACCTTGCACGGAGATGAACGCATATAGCGCAGAAGCAATTTTGACGTGTTACTGCGAATAGGTCTGTGTCTTTGTGAGATGTACTGATGGGTTCAGATCAATATTTGTTAGCAAGTGCATCCACATCAGAATTATTTATTAAGGAACCATGAAGATACTATATTATCCACAAATAATATGCTAAGAATCACATTACCTGTGCAACATGTGCAATGAATTTTGCCAGGCAAATGTCCTCAACTTTTGATGGATTGAGGGTTTTCAAATCTATGACAGCATATCCTTGCTGTAATGAGCAACGGAATTTTAATGTTCACACATAGCACTCGGAAGTCAGAGAAAGAATAAGGTAACATTAGTTAAATAGGCTGCTTACGTCCATAACAGTCACTGCCTCTTGTAACAAGTTTGAACATATTTTGTCTACGTGCGTGCGTGTTCTTCGGCAAGCAGAAATCAGAGATTGCAATTCAGAGCTAAAGACACCTGAAAATTAGAGCCTCATTTGTTGAATATGTTTAAAAGTTACGAGCAGCAGCAACTCAACCAAACAAGAAAAATACCTAACCTCACAATATAAAATCAATAATGTTTGAATGTAATAATAAACATTTTATCCCGTCATGACAAATTAATGAAGAACTAACTCATATGTACAGAAAGCAATCTAACTCCATGAGATCATGTGAAAGATTTAGCATGAGTGACAACTCACTTGATGAAAATTCCTGCAAGGACATTCGGATCCGGTTACGGACAAATAAGGGACTTCTATTTGAAGGATCTTCCACCCATTTCTGCTCATTCTCTTGACAAATCTGCAGAAAATCAACACTACTAGTGCATAAAAATGATGAAATAACATCAAACAAGTTTATAGATATTCCCAAGTTTTCTTCTCATCTCACCTTGTACATATCTTTCTTTGAAAAATCCAGAAAAGGTCGCACTAAAAGAATACCGCCGCTCATTGGATCTACACCTTGAGAATATGCGTGTTTGGCAAAAATTTGAGAAGTGAATGCCATGCCAGCAAGTCCAAGCACACCACTGTTGCGTGACAGTCTTATAACCAACAACTCAGCCTGCAAGGTGTATTGGCACTTAATTCAGCACCTAACTCCTTTGAAAGTCTTTGAATTGCAATTTAGTTATTTGGAGTGTCATTGGAGCCCTAAAACAGAAGCTGCTATGCTTATAGTAAGTCCCAGATAAAGGCACAAATTTTAATGTGAAACGTCTTCATAAACACATTAGCTGTGGATTTCCTAACTTGCTACAGACCTGGTCATCAGCATGATGTGCAAGAAGCAGGATGCCAAACTGCTGCTCGATGCAAACTTTATGGAACATCTCATACCTGTAGTTTGGAAAGACATCAGGAATTTTAATCTGGACAAATATTTTAATCAGGCTAAAGGCATCTTCTGGGAATTTCAAGGAGGAAGCACTAACAACAAACTTGCCAGAGACATCAATAACAAACTAATTACAGTAAGTTTTACAATACAGAAACCTCATTTCACGTGCTGCTTCTTGCAAGTTTCCTTGCTCCGGCCTCCCATCCTTCCACTCACAACAGGCAATCTCACATCTGATACCTATAAAAGCGCTATATTAACCATCAATTCCATCAGATCATACCTATGCTTATAACAAAAACACCATGCCTAGTGCAATTTGCACAAAAAACGAAAAATGATGAGATGATCAAACATACCCATTTCAGCAACGCGCTCACGCACCATATTTGCTTCCTCTCGGCTCTCCGCACGCAGCCCGTGGTCGACAATAATCGCCAACAGCCCGTCAATAAACCCACTCTCTTTGCCAGCAGGGTCAAGGCCACTGATTTTCCAATCAGCAGCTAGAACACATAGTGCCATGCTATCAGGACCACCGGAGACTCCCAAAGCTGAAATTTTTTCCAAAACCCAACATCCTCAATGTCTTGAGATGGCAGCAAAAAGAGCAGTTTCGGGCGTACTCACGATTAGCATCTCCAAAATGTAGTCTTGAACTACTCATTCAACCACACTGTACAGGAGAAAGGTCGAGCGCAGACATCCGCAAGATAAAGCCCAGTAACGGAATTTGCACCGTCGGCCGGAGCAAGACATTTCGACGAACACGGCGCAGACAACGACGAAAGCAGCGAAATTCCCACCACATAAAGCACTCTCATCGTAAAAGAAACCAAGAAACAAAACAAGAAACCAGAAACCAACGACTGACCGATACGGTGGTGGGGTTTGAGACCGGCAAGAGCCATCCGCTTCGAGAAAGTTTCCTCGTACGCTGTCGTGACCGGTACCGGGCGGAGCTCTTGACGAGCGCACTTGCAGAAGAAGCGGGCGAAAGGGCTCGAGGCGCGGAAACCGCGGCGACGGGAGACGGGCGGGGCCGAACATGTCGAGAGGGAAGAGAGGAAGGTGGTCGAAGTTGATTTGGCCTGCGAAGTGAGCATGAGTCCTCGCGCCATCAGCACAAGCTTCGAGCCCGTTATCTTCTTCTCTCGCTGCAGAATTTATATGTAGCGCCTCGGCGTTACCTTGCAGCAAGCTGTTTCAAGAACGACGTCGTTTCATCTCTAGCAGGCGGCAACCGTCTCATGATGTTGGCTTTTCAATTTCCACGCTTGGAGTGGAAATTTGATGTGGGCTTGGCTAGCGTGTGGAGTTGGGCATTTTGCATTGCATAGGAATGTTGGTCGATCTCAACATGCCACTACTATATCTTCTATCGTGTGATCGATATGTGAGTCCAAGCGAGTCTCATATAAGTAAAGAGTGATGGGAACATATGATCTTGTTGTAAACCGATGATTATGATGAAGTCACATTCAATCATATATATTCTATCTTTCTGAAGATTTGCTTCAAAGTTCACTATTTTTCTGATAGGAATTCACGAAGATTGGTCATCGGGCTCATTGTTCAGCAGGCCCATTGTGCTTCCTGCAACTTTGAGAACATCTCTGTGGCTTCGACATTGCACGGTACCTGTCTATAACTTGCGAGCACCCATTTAGATACAAACGTGTATGTGCATAGACAATATATGGACAGATACATCAGTCAGTCCCTAAAGGTCTTCACTATATCTGTAAATTGCAGAGTCTAACAATGGAAGTCGCCTGAATCTGCTGATTAATGCTTCTCTCTCTCTCTCTCTCTCTCTCTACTAAAAAAGCTAGTCAAACTGTCAGTTCACATGCAAGTCAACCAGAACTGAGAACTTTGTGTATAGAGGTTGGACATATTTTACAAAACAATTAGTGCAGAAAACTGCTTAAAGAATCGGCTGAGCTCCGGCTGTCACTTTTCTGTACGGTTACCCTCAGTTACAAGTCGAAAAACCAAAATGACAATTCGGAAGCACAAGGAGAAAAGAATCATGTTAGCCTGTGGAAGAGAGGCGTCTTTGCCAGCTTCGTCACATGCCTCTTGCTCGCGATCCAGCATGAGTCAGCGCCCCCAAGAGATGAAGTGTGCAAAGCTTATGGCAGAGTGTAAATTATAGTCAAGAGCCTCCTTTGAAACCTTGGGTATTTCGCATCATCCTCCGAGTCTCCATCTCTCTGGAGGAGTGGGCATCCCCACTCGAGCCAGATCGGTAAGTGCCGGATTCGCCTGTTGATTCACCATATTCACTGCTCGAGTAATCTTGGTTCCCGAATGCCATTTTTCTGATCTTTCTCAATTCTTCCGAATTTGCATGCACGGTGCTGTGCCCAGGCCTGACCCCCTCATCAATATCTGATAAGGACATCTCGCCTTCTAAAGAACGGACAATCTGAATAGTTTACAGTAATTGATTAACCTCATACCCAATTCTGAAACTCGAGTAGTGTCAAATTGGCCTCTTTCTAGATCAAAAAGCCAGCAAAAATTGACTACACCAAATTTCTGCTGGACTAACTCCATTGATTAACTAAGTTGGCAAAGTAAAAGCAAAGAGCTTTAGATTATTTGAACATTACCTGGCTCATTCTTGGTCGACGGCGTGCTGAATGACGTATGCAAGCAGCTGCACAAGAAACCATACGAACCATCTCATCGTGATTGTAGTTATTTTGCAGCCTCGGATCTACCAAAGAGTTGAAGTTTTCATCGTCCAGAGCTCGTGCCAACAGGGGCCTCACCTGTAATTACACAAGAATATTGTCCTAACAAATATTAATTCCCAGGAAAAGGAATATACTTCTTGACACTGAACCTATTGGATCAACTTCCACGAAAACAGGATTAAGACTGAAGAGTCCGGTCATGTTGAACTTTTTAGCTATGGGGCACAGCTGACACAGATGAAATCTACCATGCCTTTGCCAAATGAGTTATATATCAGGCAACATATAACAACAACAGTGTAGTTGTCTATTACAATATGTTCTGTCAAACAATAGATTGTATAAAGGAAAAGCAGTGTGCAATGCGCATTAGTAAAAACTAGAGGGTATTCACATTCTCTTTTAACTTGTTCTTTCCCATTTCAACACTTGAAGATCTTCAACAACATTTGTGTCCCTGCTAGGAAGGACTGACTGAGACAATCTGTTACTTACCCAGTCAACCAAGCTCTCGTGCAAGTTGGTAGTTGTGTCCACTGGTTTGCGTCCTGTGATCAACTCCAAAAGCATTACTCCAAAGGAGAAGACATCTGATTTATCTGTGAGTTTCCCACTCGATGCATATTCTGGAGCAAGGTAGCTGCAAGTTGCAAGAAATGTAAGCCCACTTCTTAGTTTCTTTGCTACGTCTACAGTTCCCATGCCAAAAAGACTGGATAATGTCCCTGACACTGTCTCAGTATGATCCTATTATTGAGCAGATTTGTAATGGTCAAGAGACAACAGAAGAACCCAATTTTTAATACATCCACTGCCATTTTTTAGGGCATGAGGTGACATTTTCACATGAATTGCGCTAATCCAGATTAAACAGACAGTCAAGAATATAATTTAGTGGGACAAAGTGGCAAGAAAAGGGTAACTTTTTGAAAGCTGGAGGGTAATCTGAGCAATAAAATGCACAACTACAATTCTTACCCAAATGTTCCCATCACTCTTGTAGAAATGTGAGTGTGGACATCTGAAGAGAACTTCGCAAGTCCAAAATCAGCAACCTGCAGAACAGTATTCGTATTCAATTTCTAGATGTGATTTTTAGCTTTATACAGAAGAATTTGACCATAGAGCCTTAAAAAATACAGGGCTTAGCACGATTCTCACCTTAGCCTCAAATTTGAAATCCAGCAAGATGTTAGCTGCCTTGATATCACGATGAATGATCCTAGGATGACCTGCAAAAGAATCAACTCCCACATCATTAAGCAAATAATCGCCTTTTCTCTGTGCTAAAGTGAGCATGCACAAAGATGAGAAAGCGGAGGCTTACAGTCCTCGTGAAGATAGGCAAGTCCCCTGGCAGATCCTAAAGCGATTCGCAGTCTTGTCGCCCAATCCATGGTTGGTCTATCTTTTCCTGCAAAAAGGCCATTTACTTCCATTAGATCCTCTTAGCCAGAGCATTGACTGGAATCAAAATGTCAATTTGCTGATACGCGCACACGTTTCTGCATTTTCGAAACAGCTTCATTTTTATTACATTGCTAATGACAATTAGACATTCCACATCCACGTGACCACAGGGATTCATTCTCTTATCTCTGGATGTAACTCGGTGGGCCAAGCAGTGAAAGGGTGCTAATGCAGGTAGGCAAAATAGTACATGGCATTAGATTGATCGATCAGAATGTGAGATACTACAACACTTACATACCATGCAAGTGGAAGTGCAAGCTGTTGTTCGGGAGAAACTCGTAAACGAGCAGTCTCTCAGACCCCGTTATGCAGTACCCTACCAAGGAGACCAAGTGCCTGTGATGTACTCGGCTGATTATTTCCATCTCGGCCTGGAACTCACGCTCTCCTTGGCCGCCCCCAGCTTTAAGCTGCTTCACTGCGACTTCCTTCCCATTTGGAAGGACCCCCTTGTGCACGTAACCAAAACCACCCTGTCCGAGAAGGTTTGCATCTGAGAATCCATTTGTGGCCATCCTTAACTCCTCATACGTGAATTTGCTCTTGGAGAAATTTAATTCGATGCCTGGCAATGGAGAAGGATATGGATTTTCAGGGCCTGAATTGGAGCCTGAGCCTCCACTGCTGCTCGTGAATGGCGGTGGCACTGTGCTGCCTACGGGCGAATGCAGTGGACGTGAGTCAAATGCAGGTGGAGTAGTGGGTGGCAGTGCATTCTGTTGCCAATGTTGTGGCGGACCGCCAAGAGGGTCATCTGGTCAACACAGAAGTTATTGTACGGAATTCAGTGAAGAAATGAAAACGGATACTGAAGCTATCTGGGAATTGAGCTCAAATGCCATTCCAATAGGAAAATCTTGATTGAGAACAGGGCTGGAGAGAAATTAGAGAAAACCACGTTCGGATAATACGAGTTCAATAGCAGGACGAGTGGAAAAGAAATGAAAGAGATGAAAGATGAAAATATTAAATCTCCTCATCCGTCGAGCAACTCCTTCATGACTCCCTCTGCCTTTATACTTTCGGAATTCAGAATCAACACCAAAGTTTTATTGTTTCTCATGGCCATCCCGTCGAGTTGAACTTGGAGACATTCACAGAATTTAAACGATACCTTCAACAATCAGTAGCAGAAAAGAAATCCCAGTATCCTACATGGTACAGCTGGACTACACACATGATGAATTCTCAGAAAGGAAATGAAATATAGAACTCGCCCAAGTTCATACCTTTAGGCTCTGGCGGGAAAGGAACGGCACGAGGGTCTCTCCTCCTCCTCTTCTTACTACAAAACAAGACCACCACAACCAACACCGCCAGCACTACCACCCCGCCAATGGCAATCCCCACCACCAGACCAGTCGACGAGGAGCTCGGCGACGAGGGCGGCGGCGGCGGCGGCGGTCGAGAAGAGGCTGCAGGTGTACTGGGCGGGGGCGGCGACCCGCCCGCTTTGCTCGGAGGAGGAGGAGGAGAAGGCGGAGAGCCGCCGGTCGCGGGAGGCGGGGGGGCCTCTGTAGGAGAAGCCGGCGGGGGAGGCGGCGGAGAAGCAGGGGAGCGGGCGGCGCGCCGGCGGCGGGGCGGGGGCTGGGGCCGCCGGGGCCGCCGGGGCCGGCGTCTTGGGCGGAGGAGGCGGAGAAGGGGTCGTGGTCGGCGGCGACGGCGACGGCGGCGGAGACGGAGGAGAGAGCGGGGCCGGGGCCGGGGCCGGGGCCGAGGGCGGGGGCGGGGGCGAGGCGGGCGGCTGAGCAGGCGGGGCGGCCACCGGCGGAGGAGGCGCAGGGGGCGAGGACGGCGGAGGCGCAGCAGGAGCAGGGGCGGTGGAGTTGGCCGGGGGGCGGCGACGGCGGAGGGGGCCCGGCCGGAGCTGGCGCCGACATCTCCGAGTTTCCGGGGACGTCTTCTCCGGCGGCTTCGGCAACAACCCAGAAGGAATCGGAACCAGAAAAAAATAAGGAGAAAGATCACGGAGAGAGAGTGTGAAAGCAGCGGAAGAGGAGGAGGAGGAGGAGGAGGAGGATCGGTTCTTCAGCTGAGGAAGGAGCTCGTGTCAGTCGTGCTTCGTCATCAAAAAGCGTGAAAATTCTCTTTCTTTCCTCTGATCTGCTCTGCTTCTCTTTCCCTTTCCCTGGGAAAGGACCGTTCGGGACATCCGCGCACGAGCGGGGCATAATCGCGAGCGTGTCTGCTCCGGACAGAGCACGCAACGTCGGATCGGCCGGGCCCGCCCGACCCCGCGTTTCTTACCTCTCTCTCTCTTCCGGGACGGAGTCGACTCCGTCCGGATGTGGATTGGATTTCGGGGCATGTTTATTATTTAGATTACGGTCAGTTGCCAATGGCCCACCTTTGACTATGCTTTAAAGAGAAAAGGAGAAATGTCACGAATGGTTCTTATATTTTTACTTAACGTGTAGTTTCGTCCTGAACTTTTTCGGTTCGGTTAATTTGATCCCTGAACTATTAATAAATGTTCAATCTAGTCCTTTGTTATTGTTTTTTCTTTTTCTTTTTGCTTCTTCTCTCTTCCCTTTGTTGGCTTTGACGGAGGGAAGCCGGTGTCCGGTGAGAGCTGTCCTGCTAGACACAGGTGAGGGTCGCCCTCGCTAGCATCGAGTGAGGACAGCCCTCGCCCGACGGTAGCGAGGGCGACCCTCACCGGATGCCAATGTCCCTCTACCGGAGCCGGCGAAGGGAAAAGAGAAGAAGCAAAAAAAAAAAAAAGATAAAAAAGGAAAAAAAGAAAAACGAAAAACTAAATCGAACATTTATCAATAGTTTATGGATCAAATTGAGCCGATCAAAAGTTCAGGGACTAAATCATACATTTATCAATAGTTTATGGATCAAATTGAGCAGATCGAAAATTTAGGGACGAAATTGCACATTAAGTAAAAGTATATGGACCATTTGTGACATTTTCCTAAAAGAAAAAGGGTTGTCATATTTTTTTTCTTTTATTCTTATTTAATTTGTTATTTTGGACGCAGGGCTGAATTGGGGAAGATTGGGTTGTTCCTGTGCTCTTGTCGTGAACTATTGGATCGAACGAACCTCACACGGCAACGGGACGACCTTTCATGTGGGTTTAGGATCACGAAAGTTGTCGCTCGAGGGCTTAAAAAAGAGGTGTGTATTTTACCTACTGAGGCCGCACCTGAAGGGGCGCACGTACTAAGATGAGTTCAATGTCCTCAATCGTCATTGCCCTTGTTAAGAGTGTGCTATGAGTAAGGGTGTGCATGCAAGTCGCCCAGAATAGGCCCGAAACCGGTGATTTTCATGAGGTTTGGTCCAATTCTTAATTCCAGACATAGAACCATCCATCCAGACAGGATCGATATGCATATATATGTAAATGCAGCCACAATTCAAAATGTTAAGTACTTAAGTATGTTTTATGTCATTTACCAAATAGTTAATTCTCCTTAAGTAATTAATTGCCCACTCTATTTAATGTGGAAATAAAATGTGAAAATAAAGTCATGATGACTTGTATTCGATTGCCTAAATTCTTCTCACTAACCCGTTAAAAAATCTTCTCTTTTGATTGTGATGGTTGGAGACACCAACCAATGGAGGAGACCCTGTGTAATGCCAGTAAGAGATGGGCATTGCCCACATCTTGACATCTCAACTAATCAATCTTGCTCAAAGTATTTGAGGGACGTGAACACGTCGGTGAGAAATTGGGGGATTGAAGACTGGTTCCATGAATCCACTTGAGGAGTGGTTCAGACTAGCAATCTTATTCTCGGGTGAATCCATAGAACTAATAGGGTGGTTCTTGATTTTAGTTTTTTGGAATCGGTTCTTTATGGGGGGTTTCCTGGAACTGTACACTCAAATTATGCTCAACCCTATCACAAGTGTTTAATTAGGTGGCAGACAAACCATGTACACATTTCCTAGAATATAGTAACATAAACTATGGATCTTCTTGGATCTTTTTCTTCTTCTACTTCTTCAAATTGATTGACTTCAAAATTGTCAAGAAGTCGTCTCGTCCACAAGCTTGTTAATCCAATGTCTAACTTAAATTTGAGCATATTCAATCTCCGAACGTGCATATTATCAACTGGAATCCCCCTCCTCAAAAACGCCATTAATCTAAGTAAAGGTGGAGAGTTGAAGAATAGCATCTCGGGTAATGATTATCTTATTAGCAAATTGCCTAGTACCAAAAAGGTAAACTACCTAAACACTAGTCATCACGACATATGCATCCCATTCATCCTGCTTTCCCGGTAGTTAACAAGGTTTTATTTCGCTTGAATTGTCATTGTAATCATCCTTATGTGAAAGGAACTTGCAAATCTATTAGAGGACTACTTCAACCATTCCCTGGTAAAGTACGGATTTTGTTGCAAAAAAAAAAGTGTGGATTTTGTTAATGAGTGCTCTTGAAGCACTTATTAAGTATATTTATTAAATGTTTCAACTTCTCATGTGTTTGTCCTTCAAATTAGTGAATAATAAGTATTTTGTTCCTCTGTATAATTTCATGAATTTGCTTACAACTGCCATTATACTTGCAAGAATGACTTAGAATAGGAGCAGGATTATAAATTATTATGGAAAAGTTGTCCAAAAAGTTTTAAACTTATTATACTTTTGTCAATTTAGTAGTAAATTTTTTTTTATATTTTTTTGATTAAGTCATAAACATTTTTACAATTTGCCAATTAAGTTTATATTTTATCCATAAATAGTTAACATTGATAATTTTTAATAATTTTTAAATTTTTATATTCTTCTCTATTTTCTTTAGCCGATTGCCAATTTTAGCGATGATAAACAACTGGCCAAAGCAAACGTTGGTGAGATTGACTTTGCCGTGGCTAGGCAAAGGTTGACCTCACTAGCCTTGCAATGGCAAGCCTTGCATGCCCTTGGTGAGGTTTGACCTTGCCTAGTAATGATGAGATTGACCTAACCATGGGCAGGCAAGGCTCGCTCTCACCAGTGGCCAGCGGAGGGCAAGCTTCGCCAAAGGCATGTGAGGTCTCCCTCAATGGCCCTTGCCTCTGGCTGGTCGTTGAGGCTTGGCGATTGGTTAGAGGAGGAAGAAGGGAAGGAGAAACAAAATAAGAAAAGAATAGAAAAAAAAAAAAGAAAAAATGAAAGAAAAATAAAAACTTAATAAAATATTAAAATATTAATAAAAATTATTCACATTAATATTGATTGCGCCACATAAAACAGTTAACATTTATGTTATGGATTTCCGATCAAAATTGATCATATGGACTCAATAGATAAAATACGAAAATATTTAAGACTTGATTGATAAAATTAAAAATATTTAAGATTGGATTGACAATAATACAATGAATTTATGATCTTTTGAATAATTTTTCCAGATTATTACTATATATTTGGGATGCTTTAGGAAGGTTTGCCTCGGTGGTTATTCTATAACCTGTTTTAGCGGATGGGATAGCGTCGCGCAGAAGTGACACCTACAGATCTTTTGAAATAATAACGAATCCTATCATTGCACCTCCTGACAATTATGTTTTTGAGGCGTAAAAATATTGTTGACTTCCATGTTTTTCCCTCCTTCCCGCTTGCTTAGCAGAGAAGCCTAGTTTGACTTGACAATTATACGCGAACCCAGAATATCCACGTAAGAGAACATCCGGCACATCTTGTTTGAGCCGTTCAAGGTCATGACAATGAAGGCATGGAATTTTCTATGTTCGTGCCTGACCCGTCTTTTCTTCTGGCCATACATAATATATTTCCACGCCCTGACCGACCGACTTCTCTTATCTCGTCTTTGAGCCCTTTTGATTAATACCAAGTCCGACGAGAGCTACAGGACGGTATCATACCTTTCTTTAAAATGAAAAGGACAGGTGCTCTAAGTACTTGTTAAGCTATATAGTTTGTGTGTGCTTCAGAAATTACAATAGTGATTAGATTTGTATTAATTTGCTATCCATCCGGATTGATGATGACGTTCGTGACTGGTGCGAAAAGATGACAGCTTAAACGAAAATCTTTCATTGATAAATTTAGAGGAATATTGTGGAAAAGTAAAAGATAACGCTAAAATTAGATTTCTACAATTCAATGGCTGGCTATAGAGAACTATCTTAGGGCCCGTTGAACCTGTCGAGGGATCTCGAAACATGTGCGTCGTCAGACACCTGGGCCCTCGCTCCAAGAAAACTGAACAGGTTCGACAGTTCATGAGCAAGCAGCCAGATATATCATTCAGAAAGCATATGAACGCTGGATTGAAGACAATAACACCAGCTGTATGCACAATCCATATGCTGCCCTTTTGGGATCACTTCTGTTCTTTTGCCGGCTTTCTTGCTGCAATGCTTCGTTAGAGCTCCTCACGTGCCTGGAAATGAGCTGCCTGTTCCTGTGGTGGAAAGAATGATGAAGGCGCAAACAACGGAGAGCGAAAAAACCGACACCCAAGTGTTCTCAGTGTACATCTCCATTGCGTCGGTGAAAGAAAACCTCGTGCGATTTTCGGCCCAGTTGCGAAGTCGGTCCGCCTCTGCGGCGTACAATGCCCTCCCCTGCAGCAGCAATAGCGTGCATTCAATTTCTCTAGGTCGACAACAAATAAATTAGAAGTTATGAGGCTATACCATCAGCAGCCTTCTCCATCAATAATGATGTACTAAATTGTGCAAGTGCGGTTTATACACTGAATGATACTTGCATGATTTTCATAACGAGATTCATCAAGACTGATATTGTCTAGCAGCCACTCTATTCGACACATGTCCCACAAAATTAATATCTGGAAAGAGGTTGACAGTGCATTCGCAACGATTCTATTCTTTCTAGGTGATAGGAACATAATTTAGGCAATCAAATTGATGATGCTCAAACTATGGTATTGGTTTCGCAACAGAGAATTCAAACCAATGCTTTCACTGAATAGATTACCTGATCATCGAACCAGCGACCTCGTCGCAACCACGCAGTGATTAAGGCCAGTAGGATTCTAGGAGGGGTTAAATAACTGATCGCCTTGCCCGTCCCTTTTACAACCCGCATCCGAGGAACTAGACTTCTAGCAACCGTTTCAGGAAGCTCGCAAATAATGTTGAACATTTGCTTGTTCTTTGTTGTCGAGCCACTACAAATTACAAACCCATTGAAAAGGTTAGACCGTCACTTAATACTGAAAACCAGGTCCAAGACAATTAGATAAGAAATAATGCATGTGATGCTTCATTCTCTACCATTAATCTCTGAGAAAATTTTAGAATGATCAGATAAACCACATCCATTGGAGAGCCCAAGAAAAATGCATATAAGACAGCAGATGCATGGTATAGAAGGCAAGATTGGATTCGTGATCACCTCAGAAGTAAATCTGTAAGAACCATTCCAGGAGATGCGGTATGAACTCCCACCTTGGACCGCTTGCACTCCTTAAGGAGAGATGACTGAAGTTGCCGCAGACCACACTTTGTTGACCCATAGCTACAGATTAACAGATGAATCGTTACAGTCAGTTCCTGAGAACCCCGGTGATAATAAGACCAGACCAAAGAGTTAAGTTGGTCAGAGTGTGCATAAGGGCAAAATTCAACGTTAGATGAAGAATGAAACTTACACAGCTGTCAAAGGAGTACTTGATCCGCCAGATCCTGCCCCATCCATGTTAAATACGTGCCCCCCCTTAGCCTGATTTTTCATCACGCGCATGGCTTCTCGGGTACAAAGTATTGAGCCGACTAGGTTTGTTGATACGATCTATTACATGTCCACAATGAGAGAGTTTGCATCAAGCTGAATTCATACAACAACATGAGCAAGTAAAGGGTTTTTCTTTGCTCTTTGCTTTTCTTGACTTTATTTGAAATGCACAAGATTTTCTGACCATTGGTATCACAGTTGAGTAGGGCCATCTATGAGGGCTAAAGCAAAACCATTTTAGAAAAATGACACCCCGCAAATGTCTAAAAATGATAAATGTAAGAGCCACCATTCAACAAATGAAAGTCGAACAGAACTACCTGTTGAATATCTTCATCAGAGAATTGCAGCAATGGTCTAAATCCTTTGTTTATGCCAGCATTGTTTATCTGAAAAGTTGAAATGCACAACGTTGAAACATCTAGTGCGCCACATGGAATTTGTTGAATACAGACTTAGAAAGGACAGTGATTATTGTACTGGCATAATTAGTTTTTACATGGCAGATTTTGAGTTCTTAACATGTTAAGCAGACAACAACAGAGAATAGAAAAGTACCACCCGGAAAAACATGGATCTCTTGATTATCAAGAAGTAAACAAGCTGAAGGAAGTAATGATAAGCCAAGAGATTTCCAAGAAGATTAGCTTCACAGGTAAAAGAGAAAAAGAAAAGAAAAAGAAATCATCTGTTGCACTTTCCTACTATGTCATTCCTGAATGGGCTTAGTCATCAAGATTTTTTGGAGGCTGCAATGGGAATGTAAATTTCCAGTGGTGCATTAACAAGAGAAGCCCACAAAATGTCCCTACTTGGATAGAAATGAGCATCACAAACTAAGAGCACTCACCCAAATGTCTATAGAACCAAGCTCACTAATGGCAAAATTTGCCAAATTCTGCACATTTTCAGGGTTACAAACGTCACATGGTATTCCCACCACTTTTGCGTGTGCCAAACTTGTCTTAGATGAGTCACTCGCAGCCTGTTTCACTTCCATTAAGTTCTGTTCGAGCTCTTTGACTGTCATGTCCACAGACTCAGGGCTGCCGTCAAAAGAAGCAAGCTCTGATGAGGACCCCGAGTGACAGTTGAAAGCATAGCATAGGCTATAGAATTGATAGTGGGTGATAAATATTATTGTTTCAAAAGGATCACCTTCTGGAAGCAATGATGACACGGTCACCAGAAAGAAGAAATTCGCGAGCAAGTGCCTTTCCCAGCCCTCTCGTACTGCATCAGCCAGTGATGATGTTTAAGAAGGATGTTAAAAAACAACAGATATTATTGTTTCAGAGACGTCACACATCCAGTTACATACAGATCTTTCTTCTGAAAACGGCAGGACCTGGTCTAAAGACCAATGAACCAAAGGTCACTGATTCATAGAGCTCTTATTAAAGAACGCTCAACGATTTTGCTACAGGGACTGAGAATAAACAAAGAGTGAAATCGCCTGCATTGCGGAGAGAGAACTACCTTCCAGTGATGACCACATTACGCGGACCAGCTCGACAATGTTCATCTAACACCATGTTAGCACCAATCATTGTTCCAATTATAACCCCTCCAAGCCAGCTATACCAGATCAACGTATCCAGTTGACTATCTCCACCTTTAAAAGATATGGACAAACAATTAAATATTCACATTACTATACATAGCATCAACTTAAATGATAACCCTGCAAAAGACATCCATCATGTGTGACAGTCGATGCACTCAATAAGATGGCGAAAATTGCATTTGGCTAACCTGACATCTGGAAACCAACAGCAAGAATCACTCCAGTGCTCATCATGGTTATGATGTATCTTCCAATTTGAAGAGCAGAGAGAGAGAGAGAGAGAGAGAGAGAGAGAGAGGATTTTCAATTAGAAAAAAAAAACTTGATGAATTGAAATCATGCACATAACTGAGTTATAACCAATATAAAGGGATTAACATGAATAATCATAGCAAGAAATGATTTTTTTTTTCCCTTTAGAAGCCAAAACAAAAGGACCCGAAAATCTCATCCCCCTCCCACCCCAAAAAAAAAAAAATAAATAAATAAATAAAGAATTGTTCTGAGGTAGCTGAACAAATTGTGCTTATATTGAGCTACTTCATTCTAAAAAATCTCTATTTCCATTCTAAAAAATCTCTATTTCCATCAAATTACCTTATCCAAAAGCATAAAGAGAGCACTCAAATTCAATCGACGAACACTCAATTTACCTTCGAAATCCTACTTCATCCCGATGAGCAATTCATGACAAGCAATTTAAACAACACCAGCATACAAACAAACAGTCCATGCACACTCACAGCGGAAAGTATCTTCTCAAGCTCAGCCACCGATTTGTTGTAATCATCCTTCAATTTCGAACCCAATTGAGAAACACCCACGAAAACAGTCCTCGTCGACTCCAAAACCCTACCTCTCTCGTTCTCCACCTCCACCTCCACCTCATCGTCCCTCGATTTCTCGCCATCCCTCTCCCTGTCTCCATCTTCCTCGCTCCTGAACGACCGGCACCGATGCCGCACGCACAACCTACTCCGCTTCCCGAACGATTTCGAGCCCGTATGGAAAAAACCCGGCAAGAACACTCGTGGGTTCCCTCTAAAACTGACGAATTGGCGATCGAACCTTCCCGAGCACAAGTGAAGCTCTGTCACCGTGGCCATGGACGAGCGAATGTGTGAGGAAGAACCGGGCGGCTCATGCAAAGGGTGCAGTTCCAGCTTTTCCGGGGGCGGGGGGACTGATATTTCTCTCTCCTTTTTCCACCGTTGCCTACCGAATTTCGTGAGGTTTTGAAAATATTAATGATTGGGCGAAGACATCAAAAATATCCGCGCGAAGGTGGAGACGGATACGAGGTGGATCCAGAGACAGGGAGTGGAATGTGACGACCACACGTTGAAGCAAACCCAATCCTGTACGTGCGCGGGCCACACGTGGCGACGTGGGTCTGGTTTCTTGGAGTAGCTTCTACGCCTGGTAGAGCGGAAAAAGGAGGCGGGTGAGTGAGTGTACCTGTCAAGCAATCTGTAAGCAGATCGATCCGGGGTTGGAGTGATCGTTAAAAGTAACTGCTAAATGTCTGCAGTTAACCGCTCTGGATAAAACAGAAATAACTACCGGCTCGGCTTGCCAATCAATGCGGGATGAGCGATGTGGCTTTGGTGAAGCGAATCGTGATGCAAGTAGATATCTTTCATCGTATGTCGTTTTTCTTACAGGAGATAAAGTTCTTGCGACCACCCGTAGGCAAGAAAATCAATAACTTTAGTTTAAACAAGATTGGATATACAGAAACTGTACCAAAATTTAATTGACGACAAAACTTACGAATGTAGTCACTATGTACATAAATTTTGTTGGAATTATTCAGTAAAAAAGTCTAAGAACGTGAAGGTGTAACATCAGAATTTAATCGATGACGAAAAATAAGAATAATTTAATCGACAACGCATATCTAGAAATTACCGCTAGGAAACACACCAAAATATAATCGACGATGCGAATTTGAAAACTAACTATTGTGTAGTAATATCATGATAATTAGAAAAACGAGATGTTTGTTTGTTTGTGCACGTAGACTCTCCAAGAGTCGAGCACTCTCATTTCTAGTGCTTGTGTCAACAACTACTCAATAGCAATTTCCATGCACTTTTAACCATACGTCCATATGTTCGACGATCTCAATCTCATGTTCTCATAATGTCATGTTCTTGTGTTAGGTGATTTCTACTTTAAAATCACAACCGATCATTCACCCTTGTGGAGTTAACTTCATCTCTTTTCCGCAATATCTAGGGACTTTGTCTCTTTGATGAATGATTTCAAATCAGGATATCACAACTATTTCTTGCCGCTTCTCAAATATCACTTTCCTATTTGGAGCCTCAATCGTCGATTCTCTTTAATCAGTATCTTTGCCAACCAACTCTGCTATGACACTTGTCATCGTCAATTATACACCATCGTATATCAACAAAAGATTAATGGTCGTCGATGTATATCAATATCAGTGACATTTCTTATGGTCGATAATGATGGCCCACCTGTTTAATAATAACTTGTATGCTAGTTACGTGTCTTTTTTTTTCTTTTTGGTATTGGAGGAACCGGCTTGCAGCTGACAGCCGCGCCGTAAACCCCCAGGTGACACTTAAGCAGGAGGACCCACCACCCTGAGTTACACTTAATACACCTAGTGCCTCATCTGGGTTTTGAACCCTTCACCTCTTCGTTGAGGATCAGTAGAGCCTTATCCAGTGAAGCCACCACGGCCGGTGGTCTAGTTGCATGTCTATTCATATCGAGGATCTTGTTAATTTTTTGTGCAAACACCAACAAAAGAAAAGGGAAAGCGATGGATACAAATGGAAAAATTAGGCAGAACATGTAGAAATTAGGTGGAATGCATGTGACTTGAGCATATAGGTTGGTAATATTGGAGATTTCGTTTTCGCTTCTTTTCCCACTATGACTTGACCGCTAAAGTTTGTTAGCATAACTTTAATCTATGTTACAATTTCATCCCAATCATGCTTCAAAACTTATGTTGAACGATACATATTTTGAGGTTTCAACGTAATGTCTTGAGAGCAAAAGGAGTTGTTTTTCAAATTGAAGGTGTAGCCATTGTGTATTGTTAACTTACGATGGTCGTAAATTAGAGTGCTAGACGCCTCAAGTACCAAAAGTGGACATGAATAGACACTTAAATACCAAAACTTCTAAAATGTACACTTAAATGTCAAAATCGGAGAAGAAATAGACACTTAAGTATCAACAATTAGAAATTTCGACCAAAAGACTAAAACGTGGCATTTTCCGATGACTTTTTTCGCGAGGGTGGCAATTGTTTTAAGAAAAATTATTCACGTTGTGTTGATGCGGCTAGTTTGTCTCGAAACGATGTTATTTTGCCCTTAAAAATTGATTTTTAATATGAGTACTAATTAAATTAAATTAAAAATAAAAATAAAAGGGAGGGGGTGGCATATAGCGAGGGCCTCTATGACCCTTGCTGCTACTATTGCCCCACCATCTCTAGAAAGGGCCAACAATGGTAAAGCTTGGGTTGGCTAGGGTCATTGAACTCAAGCTGATCACCGGCAATGGTTGCCAACCTTCTCTACGAGGGGCTAAGGGGGAAAGGGGCCAAGGGCCTCTGTTGGCTGTGGCAAGGCTGGGCGACCCCGCCAAAGCCAGCGATGGCCCTTGATTTGACTAGGCGAGGGCTGACAACCCTCGCTAGATCTAGAGGAGGGCCTATAGGCCCTTATCGGTGGTCAGCCAAGGTCACTAGCCATATTAGCCAGGACTTGGCGACCCCAGCTGACGCTCACCCCATTTTCGCTAGCTCTTTTCTAGCGATGGTGGGGTGGTGGCAGCGATAAGGGCCTTAGAGGCCCTCACTGAATGCTGCCCCCTCCCCCTTTTTAATTAAATTTAACTAATATTGATATTAAAAATCAATTTTTTGGGCAAAATGACGTCACTTTGTACATTGATTGCTGAGTAAATAACTCCGATGAGCCACGTAAATCACATTTATTTTATAAATAAGCCACGTCGGATTTCTAGCTATCATCACCAGAGTTGACACTTATAAAAAAAAATGATTTTTTTGAAACTTTTGACACTTAAATATCTACCTATGTTAAGTTTTGACACTTGCCTAGTAAATTGCGTTACGAAACTTGGGTTGCCTTGTTTCACCACTGTAGCTACTACTAAAAAAGCTGAACCAAATATTTAATAAATAATTTGTATCGCGGCGCGTCTTTATCTCTACATCTTAAGAGCAGGTCTTTTCGTTTTATGTGAAGGTGTCTGATGCAATAAGTCAATTAGAAGCGGGGTGCATCACACGTAACACCAAAAAGGATGAGATTGGCAACACGTTTTTTTTTTTTTTTTTTTTCTTTATTTTTGTCGGTCACTTCGCAACACGTTAAAAATGTGGCGATTGATCAGATCCGTGGGGCACGGCATGATTATCACCTAATCGATTTCGCATCTTAGATCCTAAATCATAGTGCGCAACCCTTGCACGTCTCAACCTCATACGTAAGACATCTATTGCACGACAAACATATATAAAACACGTTCCTAGAGTAACTAAATGGCCAAATCCGAAAAATGAAAATAATCGCGTATTTATAACCTTAGAACAAAAATGACCCTAGTTTTCAAATGATCCAAAAACAGTACCCTTGCCAATGTGATAAAAATCGGAAGAAATTACCATAATAATTCTAAACCAATTGCAATTTTTCCAATTTAGTTATAAACCTTTTTTTTTTTGTCAATTCAGTCTTAAACATTTTGCAATTGTATCAATTCAATCAATCTAGCCAAGTTTAGGTAGCTAACGCTAACGTGGCCGACGTCTAATTGACGTTGACATGGCGAGTTCTTAACAATATTTATTTTTTCAATTGTTTTTTAATTGATTTTTGCTTTCTTCTTCTTCCTCTAGTCAATCTGGCAACTGGCGAGAGGCTACGGTCTGCGAGGCCTTGCCATCATGGGTGAGCTCGCTCTCTTCGTCATTGGGCGAGGTCCAGCTCGCCCAACCGTGGCGAGGCTTGCCCTTGCCAGATCTAGGCAAGGGTAAGCTCACCCACGATATCAACGTCTCGCCCAACCATGCCGAGGCTCGCCCTCACCCAATGCTGCAATGGTGAGGCAAGCTAAACCTTGCCCAACCATGGCGAGGGTGAGCTTGCCCCCGACAGCAAGGCCTCACCAGTTGTGGTCTCTGGCCAATCGCCGGGACCGATCGGAGGAAGAAGAAGAAAGCAAAAGAAAAAATTAATAAAAAATCTAAAAAATAAATATAATATTAAAAAATTGCCATGTCAACGGCTAGATGGCACATGTCAGCCGATATCCACATTAGCGCTAGCAAGCTAAATTCGGCCGGATGGACTGAATCGGTATAATTGCAAAATATTTAGGACTAAATTGACCAAAAATAAAATAAAAATTTATAATTGAATTGGAAAAATTATAATAGGGCTAGCACTCACATTTTTACTCTCTATTCAAGATCTAACATGGCAGCTGATACAGAGGATACTGCTGATGTTGTGCGTTAACGTTTCAGCACGTCACACGTGCTAGTCTTGTTAGATATGTAATTCATTTCTTTTCCACCATTTGCCCACTTGACCCTCTTATCAAATTTGTTAGGAGCTTAGTCCATCCTCGAGCCACACATTTACGAAGAAAGTCTTGATCTAAAAGTACCGATGAGGGTGCACTATCACACCTCATATGTGTTGTAATTTTTAAAGCCATGTAAAACACCATGAAACTAAGAAACACTTGTCCAAAAGTTGAATTAATGGATCGCAACATGATATTACCCTATGCTTTGCCAAGGTTACATAACCATACGATACTGAGATACGCAAAATTATAGAGTTTCGATTGCATATTCGTCAGTCATACTAAAGCTTCAATGGATATTTATCCTTAACAAATGAGTAAATCATGGTGGAATAATAGATGTGATAGTGCAAATTTCTCACCCAAAATAATATTCAAATGCAATTTTAGTAAAAGAATACTATAAGTGTCATAATTTTGATATTATGCTTATTTATATGCCAAAATTTTCGAACAATTACTAGAGTGCCAATTATTTGAAAAACTATCATTTAAATGTGTCTAGTGACAAATTATAGACGGAAACGATGCCCTTGTTAAAACTCTCTCTCTCTCTCTAGGTGAAGCTAAGCAGTGTCCATGGCTTCACTCTCCACTTCGATATCCGGTCGATCCTCGCGGTTAGTCTCTCCGCACGCATTGCTCGACGAAGTAGAGAAGTTGAGGAAGGGGAGCCATTACCCTTTCATCTCATCTCTCCGATCTCCTTTCTTAACAAAAATCGATTATCGACGTGCCGCGGGACCTCGAGGACAGTCGTGACGTGCTGGATCCAAACTAGAAGAAAGGGCAACGACGAAGGTGCAGGCTAGTTCCTAGAGCTGATGATCAGGGACTCTGATGTTTCATATTTCTGAGATCTCGAGCACCGCGGCGTAGTCGATGGACAATACATGCGCCCAGCTGCCCCATCTCCGGCAACCGCGGGAAGCTTCACATAATGTATTTCCGCTTGCTCTGCTTCGGGAATCACCTTGAACTAGAACACCAATCGCTCGATTCTAAGGGCGGAGAATAGCGTGAACTGCAATATATTGGGGTTTCTTTTAGCGTCTCTGTAGAGAGCCATTCAAGATCATTCTCACTGGGAGGAAGATTTTCGCAGAAATCACGCTCGCTCTCGTTATCCATCTCTGCGTCATCTTCCTAGCCCACTCCAAGGTTTCACAACTCCTCTTCTTCAATGACCTCGACTTTGCTTCTTCTTCTTCTGCGGCTCTCGCTCATTCTTCCGGTTTAGGGTTTGGATTTGCTTCTTAGCTCTAATTTAGCCTTAGTTTGTCAATTTGGGGCGAGAACAAGGGCCGACAAGGTTGGTTTTTTTGTGCTAATCCTGTTTGTCTGTGGAATTACGTCTATTGATCTATAATAAATTAAGGCCACATTATGAGGCATAGAAAAATCATTTATGACACTTAATTAATTTTTTTTGTTTTATCAGTGGCATTCAAGTGATCATTTGAAAAGTTCTAACATCAAAATGAATGCGTACAAAAGTTATGATATTTTTTATATCATTTCCTAGCATTTTCTTGAAAAAAAAAACATCATTAGATTATTGCTAAAAAATAAACAACATTATTGTGCTAATAATTGTATGTGCATGAGTTGGCGCTAGAATGTTTAATGAATGTAGGAATAAATCATAAAGAGCCCAGGTCATCTTATGGGATTAAGGATACCTTTATTTCATGAAAAAAAAAACTCAAGGTTTAGAAAATACTTTTCGAAAAATAATCACTTACATCATTTTAAAAAAAAAATCAATGAATGAAATATCATTTACAAATATAATAAACCATAAGCTATTATCAACAGCATAAACATCTTCTGTTTTCTAAATCTTTTTCTAAGCAATAAAATCAAAACGTACTTTAAATTTTGAAATTTTTGCCCTAACAAACGCAACAAGATGAATTTGACTCATATACATGCGCCCTAATCCTTCGAGCCCCTGTAGAAAGCTCAAGTCCCCTTCTTGTCCTAATGACCAAACTGTGACGAGAGCGCAAAAGTGGATCGAGTAGCAATTTACAATTAAGGGAAAGTAAATCACGATCTTCCACTTCTAATACGCACGAATCTTTTTAATAAACTACTCAATTTATCATAATACGCAAGGCACCAAAGTGGCAGCTTGCCGTTGCTGACAGGCGCTGCGGACTTTCCCCAAATCGCAGTTGGCGACAGCTAGATCCTCACTGCTCTTCACTTTCTCCCTGCCTCCACGCCAATACACAAAACAATTATAAATAAATTAAATTCTCGTCCCATCCTAAGTGCACGGGAACTGAACCGACGTGAGAACTAGACTGAACTAATCGATTTTAGGTAGTTATCAGCTTCAAGTGCAAAATCAAATCGCCCACCAGACCTATTGGATCGAATTTACGCACCAAATTAAGACCGACTGATCCGAGTTCCCATTGCATGGTGGAGCCACCTCAATCCGGAAATTGATTACCTCTAATCCCATGAGCACCGCCAAAAAAAAAAAAATAGTCAATAAATAAATTAGAGAGAGAAAGAGAGAGAAGGGAAAGTGGCCATGAATGTTGAATGATGAATCTTAGGACACAGTATATATAACAGACAATGTGTACTGCTCAATTGCCAACGCGAGAGTCGGGAGCGGAGCAGCTTCCGCGTTGCGAATCTTGATTCATTCTTGACCTCCCAGAGACCCTCCCTCCCATGTCCTTTCTCTTTCTCTAATCCTTTCCTTTCCTTTCCTTTCTTTTCCTTTCCTTTTCTGGGTCGTGCTTCCGTTTTGAGAAGGCGAATTGGGTCGAAAGAGGTAGAAGAGAAAACAGGGGGAGAGAGAAATGCAGAGGCCGCAAGAACAGCAGCGTTCGAGATCTAGGAAATCGAGCGGCACCATCCACGGCTGCGCGCAGTCTGGAGACATCACCGGCCTCCAGAAGCTGCTCAGGGACGACCCGTCTCTCGTCAATGAAAGAAACCCCGTTGTAAGATCTCCCCCCCTCCCTGAAACGACGCGTTTTCTTGCCTGGATTGGTCGAACACGGGAAAAAAAAGTACCAACTTGAGCTGCTTGCGAATGGATGGATCGTTGCTTATGCATTTTCTGCAATTGGGTCGTTTAAGTTTTGCGAATTTATTGAAAGGTTTCTGTGCTGTTGGGTTTTTTTCGAAGAGATGTGCCGGTGGGATGTTAGATTTTAGGGTGTAGGAACGACATTACCATTCAGAAGATTTGTGGGCGATGCGAGGTGAAAAGAAAAGGGTTGGATTTGGATCCGGTGAATGTTTAAGTTAGGCTATTAGTTTCGAATTTTGCGAGTCATTTTGGTGCGGTGACTCTGTTATGATCCTCATAGACACTTTTAGTAGCTCTTTTATGTTTAGGAAGATAGGTTGAGTGAAAGATGTGGCTGGTTTTGTTCGAAAGAAAATGGTTCTTAGCTGTTTAAGCTGTGATTGTGAGTGTTGTTGACTGTCTCAATGGAACCAGAAAGAAGCGAAGTTCAAGGTGATTGAGGTGCATTGTGGACCTTTTCAAATATGTGAAGAAATAAGTTGCGCCCTGTCTAAATATTTAATTTTTAGGTTATGCATGCTTGTGCTCTTCAACGAAATGAAGGGCAGCTTTGGATCCTGTTCTCAGTTCCTCACACTTCTATTTTGTAATCTAGTTAAAAATGTAGTTTCTATGTATCAAGTTTTCGCCATTCTACCATCATGCTGAACATGAGGGGAAGTGTTGAGGATTATAGAATAACTGTAATATGCAATGTACTGTAATTTTAAATGCTGGTATGTAAGTTTGAATGTTACCGAAAGTTCTGAAATATGGAATGTGGCTTCTATAAGACCAGATGTACGTATGATGGTTGGCAAGGAGCCATTTCAAATAAAATTACTTTAGCCTTGACTGTTCATACAGGCGGTTTTGATGAGTTGTTTATATACAGAAAACATTGGTGGGCTAGAGAAGATACAAGTAATGTCCAGTTCTTTTACCTGTTAAACGAAGGATCCATCACTTGCCATGTCCTCAAAGACATCCTTCAATACTGGCAAAATTACTCAGTATAGATCACCTGTTTTCTGGTTTCGTATTGTAGAATTAATCTTATTGTTAACTTTTCAGTTTCGTTGTGTTTTGATAGGTAATTGGAGGGGAAAAGTAGGACTCAAACCAATTAGCTATTTTATCTTTGTATAAGTGGGCCACTACCAGGCCAATTCTTTCCCTTTTCTGCTTTGTAGAATTAGATTGAGGATCACATAGAAGAACGTCTGATATATAGTAATGTGCTGGAGATATAAGGTCAAGCTGATGCTCCGTGTATTCGCTTGTGTCTCTGCTTGTTGTATCCTTTTTGATTGGTGTATCATGCTAAAGAAAAATAAGGACTTTCTTTTTGATGCAGATGGCCCAGACACCGCTCCATGTTTCTGCAGGATACAATAGGTCTGATATAGTTAAATTTTTGCTCAACTGGCAAGGACCTGAAAAGGTTGAGATGGAAGCCAAGAACATGGTAAGTTGTATCGTATGCCTATCTTCCTCCTGAATTCAGGAATACTCTCCCTCCCTCTGAAACACTTCTCTAAAAGATTTATATCTTCTTGATTTACTGATATTTTATAGTTTTACCTCATTATTAATAAGCATTGATGTCACACTTTGCAGTATGGAGAAACTCCTCTGCACATGGCTGCCAAGAATGGATGCACTGATGCTGCGCGTTTACTTCTTGCTCATGGTGCTTTTATTGAAGCCAAAGCAAATGTCCATATTCTAATGACCTTTTTTTCTGTTCATTTCGTGTAGAATCTGCATAAAAGACCAGGAATTAGCAAGACTACCACCTGATCAGACTTTCTTTTTTCAAATGTTATTGCATGCAGAATGGAATGACACCATTGCATCTAGCTGTTTGGTTCTCACTGCATGCTGAGGACTGCTCAACTGTTGAGATTTTGCTCGAGCATAATGCGGACTGCAGTGCAGAGGATGATGTATGGCATAGTAATCTTTTTCTTTGTCCTGGACCATTTCTAACTCATTTGGTTTGGGCACATTTTCTTTTTTACTGAATGGATTCTGACATGTCAGAGTGTAATAATTAGTCAAAATCCAATGACAGGAGAAGATGACTCCCCTAAATCACCTCTCACGAGGTCCAGCAAGTGAGAAGTTGAGGGAGTTGTTATATAGGCATCTTGAAGAGCAGCGGCGGAAGAAAGCCCTTCTTGCGTGCAGCGAAACAAAAGCAAAAATGGATGAGCTTGAGACAGAATTATCTAATATCGTAGGTCTGCATGAGCTCAAGGTACAATTACGAAAATGGGCAAAGGGCATGCTTTTGGATGAGAGGCGCCGGGCTCTTGGCCTAAAAGTTGGAGCCAGAAGACCTCCTCACATGGCCTTCCTTGGAAATCCTGGAACAGGTAGCAGATGGCTGGTTGCATTTTTACTTGTTATCCCTATGATTTATTCCTCTTATCCCTAGGATTGACGAAGGAACTTAATTAAGCTCTGGAAGAAAACTAATGTGAGTAAGAAATCAGAGAAAAGTTTTCCTTTGTACGGTCAAATTTCGCTAAAATCTCCTTAATGATCTAATCTTATTACTCATAAGTTAGAAGAGGATGAAACCTTCAATTGGTAGATCCCCCGGAAGGTGGACATGTCCATTATATGCCTATTTCCATCTTATCAGTCGATTTGACACTTGGATTGATGACGATATCACAGGTAAGACAATGGTAGCAAGAATCCTTGGCAAATTGCTTCATATGGTGGGAATTTTAGCCACTGATAGGGTAACAGAAGTACAGCGGACGGATTTGGTAGGGGAATTCGTGGGTCATACTGGACCAAAGACCCGGAGAAAGGTAAATGTCCTCTCTTCAAGCTCACTTCTGATAGTTCAAAGAATTGTAACATAAAATTGTGGAAGATGAGAGGCATTTCGTCAACCCTTTGCTTATGCTACCCTGAATATGCAGATTAAAGAAGCAGAGGGAGGTATTCTCTTTGTAGATGAAGCTTATCGGTTGATACCGATGCAAAAGGAAGATGATAAGGACTACGGATTAGAAGCATTGGAGGAGATAATGTCAGTCATGGACAGCGGGAGCGTTGTTGTCATATTTGCTGGATACAGTGAACCAATGAAGCGTGTGATCAGTTCTAATGAGGGCTTCTGCAGAAGAGTGACCAAGTTTTTCCATTTCGACGACTTTACCTCGAAAGATCTTGCCAAAATTCTTTTCATCAAGATGAACGAACAAGGAGAAGATAGCTTGTTGTATGGATTCAAGTTGCATCCATCGTGCAGTGAAGATGCTGTAGCGGCACTGATTCAGACAGAGACGACAGAGAAGCAGCGCCGGGAAATGAATGGAGGTTTAGCAGCAACCATGCTTATAAACGCCAGGGAGAACTTGGACCTTCGGCTCAATTTTGACTGTGTAGACACAGATGAACTAACAACGATCACCTTGGAGGATCTAACAGCGGGCCTTCGGTTGTTGTCCAAATAATACGGATCTTGTTGGGTTAGAAAAGCTTGTAATATTCTTTCAGCCTGGCGCAATTACAGATGATGGGTTAGAAAAGCTTGTCTTGTTAGTAGGAAATGATTTATTCGATTGTTTAGAATCATAGGTCTTGGGCTTGAGATAATAATTCAACGGTGTTCTTTTTCAGAACCTGTGGTTGGGACACATTGATATGCAGTCAGAATTCAGATCATTCTTCTTGGATGAACCAGTTTTGGTTCTTGAGTCCATTCGTGTTCGCGAACTGTATCGAATCCTTCCCGAATTCTTGACCTAACACAATGTGTTTTCTGTAGCCATGTGACGACGAGAGTCAGAAAGCGGCTCTGCGTACATCAGAACATCAGATAAAGCTTCACTCAACCTGATCACATGGGCGATGATGTGGTATCGAGATCAACCGTCTAACTTCTGAATTTCCCATCAGTTAAAAAAGATCATGACAAGAAAAGGTCCGCATCAGCATTAACCACCCAGCGTCCATTTTGTCCCTAAATTTCTACCGTTTTGCCGGGATGACAACGAGATTGAGCGACTTGCCTTGCACCCTTTTGCGTGCAAGCAAAAATTCAGGATTTTTCGATCGAGGACAAGAAAAAAGAAAGGGAGAAAAAGAGCCCAGAAAAAAAGAAAAAGAAATTGTATAAGCGATTACAAAGGAATGACGTCAGAAAAATCAGAGGAAGAAGTCCCACGAACGCTGTGGCTAACAAAGATAACCAGAACCAGAACCAACAAAGTAGGAGGAGCCTCTCTCTCTCTCTCTCTCTCTGTGTGCTGTGGAGTGTGGAGAGAATTATGGTGTCTGCTTCTCCATCCATAATCTTTCCAACTCCTTCGTTTCCTTCGAGCTCCAGCAGCAGCGACTCGTCGTCCACATGCGCTTGCGTCAGAATCAGACCCTTCAGCACTTCAAAAGACCGTCCTTTACGGTTTCGGCGAGCACCCAGTTTAGCTCTGAACCCGCGCGCCTCGGCTTCGAGGCAGTCGGTCGAGGATGGCTCGGCCGACAAGTTCTTGGAGAACAACTCGATAGCGGATTTCATGAGGTTCAAGAGAGGGAGCCACAAGGGCAATGGAGAGCTGCAGACGGCCGTCGTCAGCTACCGAAAGAAGTTCCCTTGGTCTCTTCTCTGGCCTTTTCTTCAGGTGACTTGAGTGTGATTTTGAATTTTGGTACGTCAAGCAGGGAGTTTTTCTTTCAGTTCTTTGATTTTCTGAGATGGGTTTTCTTTTTCTGTTCTTTCCCCACCAAATTGTTGCAGGTTGATTTGGTATCAACAATCCATATCGCTGATAAAGAGTATGTACTCTTGTTTATACCCAGTTTTATTAATTTGGTGTTGCGTAGGCTCTGCTGTGTCCTTCAACTCATTTTGGTGTCAAGAGATTGCTTGGAACACTTAACTGATGAAATTCCACATGAAAATTCAACTACTGTTCTTGTGTCAGTCATTGGAACCAAACCAAGTGTTGCTGTAATTTGTATCTCCATGATTTACTGGTTTACGCACCGTATTCACATAATCCGTTGACATCTGATTCCAAGCAAGAATGGCAAGCGCATGGATTTGGTATCCTCCAAGATATTTGGACTAAGATTATGAAACCCTTTTGAAGGTACTTTTCCACTCTTCAGAGAGAACTTGAGCCCTATGACTGTGTGCTTTATGAGATGGTGGCTAGCAGAGAGAGTTTGGAGAACAGAAGAAGCCCTGTAGCCACGAAGAGACTTAGGAGTTCGCGTGGTCGAGGATTTAACATTTTGGGATGCATCCAGCGACAGATGGCGCGGATTTTAATGCTCGATTTCCAGTTGGATTGTCTCGATTATCAAGCTGAGAATTGGTACCATGCAGATCTTGACTTTGAGACCTTCAAGTTACTTCAGGTGTCTTATTAGACGATTCTCCTTTATTTTAGGTATTTGGCATGGTGATAGACTTTACATGCACGGCGCTTTAGTTGGGGCTTAGATCATGCAGATTCTGGTTTAGTTTCTTAAGATTATGTAGAAATGATCGGATAAAGGCATGCTAATTTAGATTTTTGTATGTGAAATAACTTGCACTGGCATGACCATGCTCTTGGGTTTTCTGTCAAAAGCTCGAGTGCCTCTGCACATTGAACCAGTGATCTGATCTTGAGTTTGCATTTAGACCCACTAATTGACTGATGAAGAAAGAATTATCTAAAGACCTAAAAATTGCTGATGGCATAGTTACATCTCCTGAAAACCAACAGGAAAGGTATGATGATGGATATTCTCAAGTGATATGTACTTACGTATGTAATCAGCACCTCCAAATAAAGTTAGTTGTGCAAGTTGCATGGATTTAAGTTTGGAAACGTTCGCTTTGTCAAATAAATGGCTCGAGAATTAATCAGTCATTCACTTTCAGGTTGAAAAAGGTGAAAGCTTTTTCACTTTCGCGAGAGATATGACCCTCAGATCAACAAAAGCTATGATCCAACCCGCTTCAATTCCCGAGGATCTAGGTCCCTGGAGATCGAAGCTCCTTTGGGCTTCGAGGGTACTACCGATGCCACTCGTTGGACTTCTCATCATTGGAGGTGTCTGTGCAGATGTTGGAAGTCCGGCATCAGAATATCCAGAGCTAGAAGCTCTGTCGAGGCTCGACTTGGGCGCTGCAATGAAGGTTTTCCTGGCTAGACGGTTGACGTCCGAGTGAGTACTTTCATCAGTTTCTCCTGATATAATAAGTTCGATGATGACGTCTTATCTTCTACTCTACTAAGATGGTTGTTTTGCTTTGTCACGGTTCAAGCCCATCTTTTCACTGTGCATTTTGGCTATCATAGGATATAAATCCATTAGTAAGTTCTTTTGCATGACAAAGTTGGTTCACTCCATTCCTGGACCAAAGTTCTCAGCAAGCAAGGAAATTGATGGGAAAGGTCTGTTCTTTTTCAAGGTTCACGCAAGTGACAGCAGACGTGGAGGAAGAGTCCGTCATCATCGGCGAGAGGAACAAAGCGGCGATCGAGGCGCTAAGGAGGGCAATCGACGATGGGCACAGACGAATCGCGATACTGTACGGGGGCGGTCACATGCCGGACTTGGGGAGGCGGCTGAGGGAAGAATTCGATCTCGTCCCTAGTCAAGTGCAATGGATAACCGCCTGGTCCATAAGGAACCGGAACATAGAAAACAGCCCGATTCCGTTCTTGAAGACCATGGCCGAAGTCTCAGGATGGCCGCTGAATCGGTATCAGACCCTGGCTCTGCTGATATTCTCCTCGGTTCTTGCCGTGGATCTGTGGTTCTGGGAGCTATTCTTCGGCACCACAGTTAGCTGGATTTCGGAAACCGCCACGGAACTCTCTCAGTACATTGACAGTTTACAGGTAATGTAGATACGGGTACCAGGAATTGATTTGGTCAAGTCGAATTGATCAAGAATGGAGGGCTTTGGCTAATGCCATCTGCCCATGTATATACATTGCGCTTCTGTGATCGAATTATTGTTTTTTCAAAGGGCAAACATAGATAGGATGTGATGGGTTTCGGCCATTTCATCACATCACTGAAATTTCTTTGAGCGAATATGTCGTCATAGCTGTGCTAGTTATTCGGCTCCAGTAGGAATGGCTTTAATTTCGTTAGGAATGAGTGCTGTAATCTTGGATGGTTCGATACCCTCAGCCATGGCCCGTGCATGGAACCCGCGGCAAGTTAGGCAACATCAAAGAGTAAAAGAGTAAACAGCAACGCCTGATGTAACCCAAAAGGGGAGAGAAACGTCTTGAACTGAACGGACATTTACAGGTTACAGACTCCATGAACTATCTAGGAAAAACAGAACAGAGGCCAGTACGAGAATCACGTCCAGGAATGGCATGCTCCATCGGTTTAGCTGGATTACTTGGCCGGTTTCGACATGCCGGTTCGATCCGACCTTCGTTGCGGTCTCTCGAAGACCCATCATTGAAATCAGTGACTGAGTTTTAAGATGGAGGCCGCGACTCCCTTTCTCCTCGGAGCTGCCTCAATGCCTGAAACAACGACGTCCCGGTAGTAATATGATCAAACGAAAGACATGGTGAAAGTGCAGAAGACAAAAGCCATTCGAAATAAACCTTCTCTGAAGTTGGTCTTGAACCGGATGGCGACGTATCTCAGGTACCTCATCCTCCCCGTCCCCGTCGTCCTCCGCCGCTTCGCCTTCTCGCTCCAGTTATCTACCAACAAGCACCATAGCAGCGCACGTCCCGTTAGCGTAAGAAAAATGTTTAAGCTCGAAGAGTCTCACATCGGCGCATGCGGCGGGCAGGGAAGCCGCAAGAGGCGCAGCGGCTCTTCTGGAGGTGGAAGCTCCGGCGGCCGCACCGCACGCACAGCGTGTGCGTCTTGTTCCTCCTCTTCCCGAAGCTCGCCGTCCCCTTCGTCTATGGGAAAAAAAAAGGAGAAGAAAACCATGCTCGCGTCGCTAGCGAATTGGACATAAGAATGAACCGAACTGTGAACCGAGAACGTTGGTTTTTACCATTGTCAGGGCGGTTGACGAGGCGCCGTGCGACGCAGCGTCGTGCGAAGTCCAGGAAGCGAAAGCGAGAGGGAGGTGACGATGAAGCAAATGTTGGATTGTTTATGTAGCGATTACGGTGGCGGATCACCGATCCATGTGTCCTGGGGTGCTTCCGGACACGGCCAAACCAAACCGCTTTAGCCTTCTATCTCCACCGCAATGCTTCGTAATCTACACGTCGCTTCCCTCAAGTAAGGATAGGAGTACTAATATGTGACACATGTCGATGACGACAGTACTAAGCAATTGAGTAATACAATTCCTGAATTTTTAATTTAGGCAATGCGGTCCATGAAATTTACCCAATAGGTAATGTTATTTCTTAACTTTTCATTTGTTTAATGTGATTACGTACTTTTTGTACATGTTCAAGTTAGTTCATAAACTACACGGAAATGTTGAATATTAACTTTCTATTAATTCAAATTGAGAGACAACATCTAATATTTTCATATAATTTACTTCGAGCAAATTGAAAGTTTAAGGACGGCATTAGACTATCATTTATTAATTATATTAAATAAATTAAAAGTTACGAGACTATATTGTATGTTGGATCAAAATTTAAAGACTATTCCTGTCAGTGTGGGCTTAAGGATGGTGGGCTTTAATCTAAATGAAACGTTCTTACATCGTCTGATCCATCGTGCTCTTTGAGCCCAAGCCCAATACAGAGATACAAGAGGTCGACTAATTAGTCAAATGCTCGATTCCAATGCGTCTATGGCTCAAAGTAATCTTGCCCGTTAGAATCTTACTCCAAGCGTGCATTCACTTCGCAAAAAAATGAATAGTTTGGAAGACACTTTTCCGAAAATGATTATTTGTATTGTTTATAAAAAATAAATGAATAAAATAATTTTCATCATTTATAAAAATATTAAATATAAATTATTATTGGTAATGCACTTTTTTATCAATTAATTATTTCAAATAATATAAACAACCACACTTTATCAGATTTTCATTTTTGCGAAACAAACATGTGCCTGAACACAATACTTGCCGTGTGTACACACATCATATTAGACGCATGATAGGTGCAAATTCTAATTTAATCAAGTATATGTCTGCACGTGACGAATACCGTAAATCGAATAATTGTTTAACAGTCTATTTATTCAAAAGAAAAATGTATCATAAAATTATTTTTCGGCTTTCCAAAAAAATAATCAATATATGAAGAAAGAAAATTCATGAAAATCAACCCATCGGTGAAGATTGAGTTGGTTGAATTTTGGACACTTCACCGCAGAGGTCCCATGATTAAAACTCCACAATTACCAACACATCTTAAGTAGGGACCATGATGGTGGGATCCTAAACTAATTTTTCTCGAGGTATTGATGTTTAATTCGAAGTGCATAGTGCACTGTACGAGCTGTGGGTTACCAATTAGCATAATCGAAAGGCGGGTCCGACGGATGCTCGGTTACAAAAAGAAAAAACAAAAAAATTCATGAAAATCATTTTGGACTGACCGGGTAGCGGATACCTAACCTAAAGACTTGTGAAATCATGACATGGACAGATGATCATTGCAATCTTGCGGGAGGAAAGCACGTGCTGGAAATAGCACGAGCGGGGCCCCCCGTCTGAGCTGGGTCTGTTTTTTTTTTTTTGTCAGAAGAGCTGGCTTCACATGCTCGTACCTCAATGGGATCGGCTTTTTCATCATGTCTCTCTTCTTTTTCCCCACTTTTCTTTTTCTACCAGGAACTTTCTTTTTATTTCCATTTTTTTCTTTAAAAAAACCCAATATATAATTTGACCTCGAAATTTTTAATTTTTATGACCCATAAATTTTAACTTAATATACAATATAATCTCTGAATTTTTAATTTGCTAAATTACACATTAGAGACTATTTGGATTATTATTCCTATAATTAATGAGCACTCTACTAATGTTCTTTACAATATTTTCAAGAAAAAATGCACTTTACCACAAATATCACAATAAAAAATTTAGTGTTCCTTGCAAATTTTGTTTTTCTCCAATTTTGAGAATGAAGAAAAGTAATTTTGGGTCTTAAACAATTGTGATGTAAATATTCACGACCCTTCTGGGCGATATTTTGTCCTTTTCTTTTTTAATGAGCTGAAAGTTAAATTGAAAATAAGATACGCGTGCTCACGGGATATATTAAAAAAAAAAAAATGAAAGAAAGAAAAGTACTTTAAACTAAACAGGGGCAATGACCAAGAGTGTTCTTTTTCGTTTTTCCTTCCTCCGAATGGTCCAAAATCAAGATCGCTCAAGATTCCGAATATGCACAGTTGATCCCTGCCTTAGAAACCTGGCAGAAGTTCCAGCCAAAAAGAGACGAAAGGCTGGCTGGCAAAAGCAAAGTTTGGACGTGCTCGAGAGTCCCGTAGAACAACGTGCAAATACTTTTCTGGAAAGATTGGAGTGTTATAAGAACGGACGGTCCCACAAATCAAAGAAAGTTGCGTGATCTTCGAGATTCTGAAAATGGATTACAATATTTGATTCACGCGTTTTTCTTAATTTTCGAGATGTCATGGATTTTAAACGCGTTTTGCAAATTTTTAGTTATGTTTTGATAACTTTCAATTTTATCAATATATTTTCCTTAATTTTGTTATCCGATTTAAGTTATTTTGTTATGTTCTAGATGGCGACCTCCTTATAAATATGCACTTAAGATATTGTAATCTATACTTCTTTATTTAAAATAAATACTATCTTTTAGAATCATTTCCAAGCATAACTTTTTTTTTGTGTCACCTATCTTATCAGAGAAATAGTGTTTTATTTTTTTTTTTTGATTAAAAAATAATTTAAGGAAAATGAGAAATCAAATGAAAAGCATGATGAGATAAAACTAGAAAAAGTTTCGTGATAAAAAAGTTAAAGGGGTTCCTTTTATTTTTCTAAGTCAAGCAAGAAATTGGATGCTCAAGGCTAAGGTATTGGAGTCCAATTTCATTTTTTCTTTGGTTTAGTGGGTCTTTTCCTAAATTATCCCTTTGTAGTTCGAGTTTCTTTATTTGGTACTAGTACAGCTGTAAAAAGAACTCAGTTATTAAGAGGAAAAAAAAGGGACAAAAGACCCTATTGAATTAATAACTCTATTAAGCGTGTTATTTTTTTTTTTTTTCATTTTAAGTATAGGGGACTTGCTAACGCTGAATCCCAAGTACTTTTATTAATGCTTCTTCTTTGTTGTAGAAATATAACATTTAGTACAAATACATCTTTTGCCCACTTGATCAAAAAGTGTAATTAAGTTCTTCTATTGTCCAATTTGAACGGCAAAAAGTGCTTATGTGACTTTTCTATATACTTTTTCGAGATCACTTGATACTATCCCATGCAAAGTGAGCACCATGTGAATGAAAATCTCAAAAGATAATTGAAAACAAAAATAAAACCAAAAAAAAAAAAAAAAAGTAGAACGACAGTGATTCTAGCTGGATTGCTTGAATGGGGAGAAGGTGTTGCCGCACCTCCATCGATAAGGGCCATCTAACCCAAGCCTAGCATTGGCAAGAGCCAGCGATCCTTGTCCACCATAGGCGTCTTGACAAAGGCTCGCAGGCCCTTTCATGGCGGTGGTGCCATTCAAGCCACCATAGCACAAGGGTTAGTCGACCCTCGCTTGCTCAACTTGAAGAATGTGGCCCCTCGCCAAGGCCCTAGCGAGGGTCACCTACGAAATTGGGGTGGCAGTGCTGGTCCAACCCCATTAAAACATTTCCAAATTAATGTCATGTGGCCTCAAAAATTTCCAAAAATGATGTTAGTGTTTTCTATTGCTCAAATTGAATGGAACTAACAAAAGTATTTGATTGTATATATTAAAAGTTTTGAGACATAATTATATTTTTGTTACAAATTTTAAGACTTTCATCCTATATCAATCTTTTCATAATTTATTGCTTCCTTTTATACATGCATCTTGCATCATCTTCGCTTCGATGCTGAACAATAATTGAACCTCTCATCCAAATTATTGCATAAGTAGATGTAGACCATCATAGAACACAATTTATCTTTTCATTTTCAGCACTTAATAATAGTTCAATGAAAAGAAAAATCAAAATATGAAATTTCGTGTTTACTTTACAATTTTACTTAATCGAGGAATTTGGTTAGGTATGGGAAAAATCGAAATCCATCCTCCTCCTCCTAATTTTTGTGGACCTACAATCAAATGCATGCACCTTATCATGATACCCATTTATCGCTATTAGTTATTTGAAAAAAAATCTTTACTAGGACACTAATGAAAATTAGTGCGTGTCTCGAGAAAGCTACCCAAAAATTTCCCTTTTACCTTTTCGGAAGACCCAAATCATTAAGTCAAACTCATTAATTCAATTCACATGCTTTCATCGCAATCTGCGATGTTAAAATCAGGCTCGCGAGAGAGGCGTGTGGACACCACATTCCTCCCTCTTTCCAGGGACGACTGAAAGAGGCTTTTAAAAAAAGGCAAAGTTAGGACAGGCGAGCAGCATCACGCTCTCCAGCACATGGTGCTTTCAGGCCTCGCCCTTCTTTTTGGCGTTTCCATGATTTGCATCGACCTAAATACAGCGACAGGTATCGATTAATTAAGCGCCGCGCGACCGATTTCCGTGCTGGCATCGTCATCTCTTTGCTGGAGTGAATCTTCCCAGTCACCGTAAGGAATTTCATCTTTTAATCCGAGACAACTGTTCCGTCGTGTCGTTTCGCCCTTGTTCTTGCGTGCAATTGATATTTAGAAAAGTCAAGTTTAGCTCGATTAGGCAGGCGCAATTAAGGAATTGTCTTCTAGGTTGGAAAAACAATTATGATCAATGCAGATATCCGCATATGCGAAATGGGCACTCGAGTTGTTCCCATCCAAGACACCATTTAACTTATAATAAAGATGACTTAAGGAGCAACTGGACAAAACAATAATTGCCTAGACAAAGGATGAGTTTCCAGGTCATACTCTCTTGTCTGGATTCATCGCATATTCCTAGGATTACCTTCTCCATTCGAACCGGTATTTTCCTCGTTTCTGTGACATCGCTTGGTTTTTGTAGCCCGACAAGATCTCGTTCTTTTCCCACCCCCTCATGCAAGAACTAGACAAGAGCCTCCACGACCCTTTAATCCAGTCGCGTCGGGGTGATCTGAAAGATGAGGGAAAACAGGAGACCTTGCTCGGGAAACGACCCGTCAAGGTTAGATTCCAAGAAAACGAGCCGGGGAGCGATGCTGCTGCTGCCCATGGAAGTGGCCGGTTCAACAGATACGCCCTCGCCGGGGCCATCCTGGCCTCCACCAACTCCATCCTGTTGGGATACGGTGAGTCTTGAAAGGTTCCCGGCATTGATCTTCTCTTTGAGAATCGACCTGTCCGCGATGAGCGCATTGATTTCCGAAAGAGCAAGTACATGGAGAGAGAACCCTTTTCTTTTTGCTCGATTTGCGAAGTTGGGTTGGTCATTAAATTGGGGTTTTCTTTTGCTGCGAATTGATTGAATGAACGCATGTTGTGTGTTTGCTGGTTCGGTTTCTGCAGATATCGGGGTGATGAGCGGCGCGGCGTTGTTCATCCGAGAGGACCTCAAGATCACGTCAACACAAGTTGAGATCTTGGTGGGCTCTCTCAACGTGGTGTCGCTGTTCGGGTCCCTGGCCTCCGGCCGGACCTCCGATTGGATTGGCCGCCGGTGGACCATCGTCCTCGCGGCCTGCACCTTCCTGGTCGGCGCGCTCCTGATGGGCCTCGCCCCTTCGTTCCCGTTCCTCATGGCCGGGAGGGTAGTCGCCGGGGTCGGGGTCGGGTTCTCCCTCATGATTGCGCCGGTCTACGTGGCCGAGCTCTCGCCGGCGATGACCCGAGGCTTCCTGTCGTCGCTCCCCGAGGTCTTCATCAACATCGGCATCCTCCTCGGATACATATCGAACTACGCCTTGTCAGGCCTCCCGCCTGATGTAAATTGGAGGCTCATGCTGGGCCTGGCCGCGCTGCCGGCCGTCGCGATCGGGTTGGGGGTGATGGCGATGCCGGAGTCGCCGAGGTGGCTCGTCCTGGAAGGGAGGCTGGAAGAGGCGAGGCAAGTCCTGGTCAGGACATCGGAAACCGTGGAAGAGGCGGAATTGAGGCTCGGCGAGATGGTCGAAGCCGCTTCCCTAAATCCTGGCCCAGCTCATTGGAACGGGCAGGGCGTATGGAGGGAGCTCCTGTGGTGCCCGTCCCGGCCCGTCAGGAGGATACTCGTCGCCGCAATCGGGCTCAACTTCTTCATGCAGGCATCCGGGAACGACGCGGTCGTGTACTACAGCCCGGAGGTGTTCCGAGATGCCGGAATCAGCAACCAGCGGCTGCTCATGGGGGTCACGGTGATCATGGGCTTTGCGAAGACGTTCTTCGTGTTCGTATCGGCCCTTTTCTTGGACCGGTTTGGGCGGAGGCCCCTCCTGCTGCTGGGCTCCGCCGGGATGGCGATGTCCCTGGCCGGGCTCGGCATGGGCTCCATGTTCCTCGAGAGGTCGGGGAGCAAGCCCGCGTGGGCCATCGTGCTGTGTGTGGTGGCCCTCTGCGCCGACGTCTCGTTCTTTTCGATTGGGCTCGGGCCCATCACGTGGGTCTACTCGACCGAGGTGTTCCCGACGAGGCTGCGGGCCCAGGGCACGAGCCTGGCCATCGCGGTGAACCGGCTGGTGAGCGGGGCGGTGGCGATGTCGTTCCTGAGCATCTCCAGGGAGATGACCTTCGGGGGGATGTTTCTCATGCTCGCTGGGGTGATGGTTTTGGCGACTGTGTTCTTCTACTTCTTTTTGCCTGAGACGAAAGGTAAGAGTTTGGAAGAGATCGGGGCTTTATTTGAGGATAAAGATTGATCAATAGACGAAAGAGATAGAGCCAAATGAAGAGCATAAAAATGTCGAGTTGATGACCAATTGTATCGTTTCTTGGGGAAGCGGGGGGTGGTCGAATTGTATTCTTTGCGACAGATCGAGGGTGCAGGAACTCAGTTCTCTCTTATTTTCCGTATGGGATCGATCGTGTTGTGGCGATGAAATCAAGCTCAAACTTTTCCATTTTGGTGTTATTGTCAATCATGGGGTTTTTTTCTTAGGCTTGGGCTGACAAAGTGGGCCTTGGGCCTTGGGCTTCCTCTTCTCTTTCTGATGAGCTCTTCTTGCATGTTCTCAACGAGGCTTTGAAAATTCAAAGCTAGAATATGCAGCAGCTCATTTTGACATGAAGAGGAGCCTCAAATCATAGCATCACCGAGCGGCTTCCGACCTGAGGCTTCCCTCGAGCGGGACTCGTTCAGTTTTTTCTTTTTTCGTCGAAAAAACACTCGTCATATTCTCATTCAAATGAAATATGAGACGACAATGTACAGGCTTTAGAACAGTGCAATTCCAGAAGACAAGTAGGGGATAAGCGACCCAATTAACCAGTAAACATTATTGCGGTGGGTTTTGGCAACCCAATCTGCGACATGGTGACTTCTTCTTCGACAGTTAGCCATCTTTAAATTGCCGAATAACTTTGCACGCGCCTGAATTTCAGTGAAAAGTGCATGACCTTCCCAACTCACTTGATCTGCTCCTCGCTCATCATCTCCACTAGATCAGTTCTATCTGTCTCCAACACGATCTTTAGTTCGCTTTTGGCTTCAAAGTGTTTTGAGGGTCTCAAGCACCGCAGCTGCCTCCGCCTAGATCGCCAACGAGACCCTCATAAATCAAGCAAACCCATCTAGTAAGATACCCTGGCTGTCTCAGCTTATGCACACGATGGCCCCTTCCTTGTTTCTGCAACAAAAGACCCATCAGCGTTAGTTTTAATCACCCCAGGGGGAGGAGGGGTCCAGATCGGAGGTAAGTCTTTCTGTGGTTGTAGATTTCCATTCGTTTTCTCTGGCCATCTACTGAAGTTTTCCCCGCGGCGATTGCTGAGGTGATCATGTGCTGGGAATTTGACTACTGAGCTTTGACCACCAAGTCCTTCTGAGATTTCCAGATCTGCCATAATAATAAAGCAAGGAGCTCGAAAATATGGAGTTATGTCTAAAATTCAGCAGCCATCCCTCAATCACTTAGGGCACGGATGATAACTATTTTGGTAATAAATTGATTTTTGAAATAAAAATAGATTTTTTTATTTCTATTTTTAGATAAATTTCCGAGCAAAAATACACATTTAATAACGATGCAAAATTTCTATTTTCAAAATAAAAATTCATTTAATATCAACACAAAATTTCTACTTCTAGGATGACAACAAACAAAAGGAGTGGTGGTGCCGGCGATCGACAATGGTGGCAATTGGCAACTAGCAAGTGATTAGATAGGGGTGGGGGATGGCAGCGGTGGATGGGGGACAACGATCAGCAATAGCGGAGGGCGGGTGGTAGCAATGAGTAGGCGGCTGATTGGTAACGAGGATGAATGATAAGAAGAAATTTTATTTCTCATTTATGTTTTAAATCTATTTTTAAACTAAAAATTTATTCTTGAGATAGAAAAACGAAATCGCGTTACCAATTGAATTTACGGGTGTGTTTGTTTCACGGAAAACATAACATTTTGTTATGTTTTCCGGGAAACCATATTCCAAGAAAATGGTTAGTTTTCCTTTGTTTGGTAATACGTGACTAAAAGTATTTTCTAGTGTTTGGATCACATTTGAAAAATGATCTAACAATTGACAATAGTGTGCCTCTTACTTCCAAATTAATTTATTGAGTCCATGTTACTTTATAAATGGATTTTTCTCGATCAGTTTAATAAATCTAAAATTTGAACCTGCAAAATGAAAATGAAACCCGAATTCATACACGCATTTTTTTTCCTGAAAATGGACATGATTTCCGGTTACAAGAGCAAGTCAAAACGATCTCATTAATCGCTTCAATACATTTTGCTCTCTTCGGATGGATGCGCCTCTCGTGCGGCTCTCGCAAGTTATCTTGAATTGCCCATGGACACCACGAAGGACCATACCCGGAATCTATGTCCTGTAGATAAGGAAATTGATCAACACTCCGATCCAATATCAAATGTATTACCAGTTGCTCTAATTGCTCCTTCTTAAGATCAAAACCTGAAGAAGGTACATAGCAAAAAAGATAACATGAAAGAAAAATTAAAGCTGGAAGAAGGGACAATCACAAAAGGAAGCTACAGACTCCTAGAGTGGCATTATCATGCATGAAAAACGAATCATTCAAAATAAATGGATTGCATCTCATAAGAGGAGATTTATTAGCATTAGAACAAAAGGAAAACCCATTTTGCAATCGTTCTATCTAAGAAACTTGGAGCCTGCGAGTTATTATTATAATCAGATATAATGTGCCCCCTAAAATCAAATAAAAAGACACAATGTAATATGTAAGTTGTAGTCCTCTACACCCTCTTAACAAATAACTAGAAAAGCTAGCCTAAGCGACATGATTTTTTGGCATGGAGTGCTGCCAAAGACTGTTGTAAATAACTAGAAAAGCACTACGTAGCATGTAAGTTTTAGTCTTGCAACTTGCAGGAAAACAAAACCACAATAACGAGTGAGATTAAAAACTTATGACAAGCACATCTATACATGCTAAACTATTAACTCTGCACAACTTTTTGAAAACAAGGCCTCTCTTCTATGACTCTGCAGAACATCTTGAAAACACAGGATACAATTGACATCACAAAGGGTTTTGTTCTCCAAATTGCTGCTCTACGATATATAGTAGTATTCAGCTAATTAAAGGGCACAAAGGCTCCAAACCGCTCTACATGCACGAGCAAATAAACACATAAACATGCACCCAAGAAGAGTCCAACCTTGAAATAAAATAACTCCAGTCTGCTCACCTCGAAACAATTAAAGAACTAGTAAATGCCAAATATAGACACGTTTCCCTGGAAAAGAACTCAAGCATCTGCACGACACGATTCCTACCTATGCAGGTGCCCCCGAACTTGTGCAAAAATCCAAACCATGCAAATCATCAACACTTTAGAAATGACTCAAACGAGCTCTAGAGGAGAACAATGAGTGCATACACTGACGGAATACCTTTCTCGACTCTAGCTTCCCTGTAAGATGCGGATAACCTAACACAGCTAACGGAGTCATTAAGCTCCCTGAAAAGTTCTTAAAACTCTCCGTCCTTCCGAACATTCAATTCGAAAGCAAGATAGCAATTAGAAGCGGTTGCCAAAAGCCACCTGAAATTTGTCAGTCAATAAACTTGAGTCCATTGATGGAGCACACGGATTTGAAGCTCAAGCGTGCGAGAACATCATGATCCGAAGAGCACTGGATGTGGCAAGGTGAGCAGCGGACTACGTAGGGTTTTTGGCCAGCAACCCAACCAACGAAAAAAAGGAAGCCGCGAAAGAGGTCTTCTTTTCGGGTGTTGTTGTTGCACCCGTACGAGAGAAAAGGAGGAGCCGCATATCTTCAAGTTGAAGCGCGATCAAGAAAATGAGTTCTTTTTCAGCGTTTGTTTTTGAGCTTGTATGATAATTTTGTGCCGAGACTTGGGTTTAGGTTAAATTAGGGTTTGGGAAACACCGAAAGAGTGTTTGAGTGACTTGAGTGTGTAATCTTCTTGTATCGCTTGAACTATAGTGAAATTCGCTGCCCGTGGACGTAGGTCTTTACGACTGAACCACGTAAATCCGGTGTCCGATTTATTTTCTTTTTCCGTCTATATTTTGTTCGATCGCTCGCCCTATCGCAACAAGTGGTATCCAGCGTCGATCGGCAAGGCAGAAGCACGGAATACGCAGAGGATCAAGAGAGAGGCTTTGAGGGCGTTTCACTTCAATTGCTTGAAGAAGATGAACGGAAACGTGGAGAATCAACATCAACTCAACGATGTAAAGCATCGATCAAAAAAATTCTGAGATTATTCTCAAATTGGAAAGGAGAGAGAACCTGGAACCGTGTTGAGCGTCGTTGAAGAAGTGCCAGACCTTCAATGATGAAGAAGATCTGGACCTTCAATGGCGAAGAAGATGCACGTTGTTGAAGAAGAGCTGAAGAAGAAAGACGAGCAAAAGAGCAAAGGGAGAGTGCAGCGTATGGAGAGAAAAAGTGAAAGGTTAGAGGCAAAAAGCTGAAAAGGGAAAGTGTTTTCACCTTTTGAGGGGGAGGAATTCGTTTTCCTAAAATAATACGTAATATTTATGTCGACCAGAAAGTGTTTTCCGTTGACCAAATCTTTTAGAGAATCAAACGGCTGAAAATCCAGAAAACACTTTCCGGTAAAATACTTTCAGTGAAACAAACACACCCTCTATTTCAAAAACAAGTATGGAACAATAAAATAGTTTTGAAATAGAAATGGAATGATTACTATCTACGTCCTAAGTAACTATCAACTTTAACATTTACTAATGGGTTGTTCCGTATTTGCCGAGTCTAGGGGCATAGAAGAAAAGGATGCTCGATGGTTTCTCGATGCTGATGACGTATCAAGCAAGTGGCTTCAGGTATTATCAATCTCCGAATCGGATTCTCCTTAATTGCTAAGGCATTTTGACAAATTTGCCAGAAAAAAAAAGATTTTGAGTTGCAAGTTTGCTGTAACACCCTAGATTTTCTGATCCTAGAATTTGGAATGGACTGATATGGGCTTGAAATTTGGAAGGTTGGACCGAGCAACAGGCTTGATGGGCTGTGCGAGGGCCTCGAGCGTGGGCTCAATGGGCTAAGTGATGAATCATAAATTGGGCTTGACATGGGATGAGCCGAGAAATGGGGCTCGATAGAGCTGTGGCTTAGGCCCATTAGGCCTTGAATTGGGCCTAGCAAATCAATGGTGCGTATGTGAGGCCCGGGTTTGGGCAGAAAGGACTCTACTTCTATGACGTAAGATTTTAGATTGATTGTGCACGAATTTGACTTAGGATCTAATTGAATTACGCATGACCATGATCCCTTGAAAACTAACCTTGATATTTTTATTATGATTCCTTCCTTGCTTTCGATCCTAGAATAATGTTGAGACATCAATGTGTTATTTAGGCTCATATAGACTAATAGACCCTTGCAATTTTGTGAGAGCCGAAATTTGTTGGGTTAGGGACGAAACCAAGTGAAATTATTAGAGACTAATGGTTTAATCATGCGAAAGATTAGGGCTTAACCCAAAATTTCCTCTGTGGACGCCAAGTGTAGTGCATAAAGGAAATTCCATGCAAGAAGTAGTTTGCCTCCTCTTCTCAAGGCCTCCCTTAGTTGCCGAAAATCTGCACGGGGATCACAACACCATCATTGTCTTCTATCATCATGAGTTTCATGGGGTCTCATGAAAATCCAAGAACATTCGCAGCAATCATTATTTTCTTCTCTACCCTCACACCTCCTCACACCTCCTCACACCTCCTCCAACCCCCACACACACTCTCTCCCAGACATTCTCTCTCTCTCTCTCTCTCTCTCCTTCTCCTTCTCCTTCTCCTTCTCCTTCTTCTTCTTCTATTGTTCGGTTTGTTTGTGATGGATCTCTGGTGATCAATGCTTGTTTAGGTGCTGTGCATGTCCGGTCGAAGCTTCAATGAGGTTTGCATGAAAGCTAAATAGGTAGGAGAGGTCGAGTGCAGATATTAAATCCACTGGTGGTCTTTTCGGGATAGAGGTTTACCAAAGTTCACTGGTTTGTTAATCTTCCGCCATCAAACACGTTTAGATTTGGACGAACTTTGCTTCTTCAAAGTTATTCTAAGGATCTTGAACTACAGCATACCATTTTTGCAGAATTTTCTGAAATGAATTGGTCGGTGTATGAGCGTGCACTTGTATAACGTTTCTGCTGTCCTGGATCGCACGTCTGAAGTTTCGCGTTTTTGTGATCTTCCTACTGAAGTTTCTATTATGAATTTAGTCTTCTTTCCTTCATGTAAATTGTAATAAATTGTGCATACCATGTTATATGTTTTCCTTAGATTTCCTGGAATTAATGCTAGTTGTGTAAGTATATTTTCCTTCTGTCGTAGTAGACTGTCCATGCGTGAATACAGGAGGACATTAGTGCATTTTGTGATCCTTATGAAATTTTTGGGACATGTTTAGGTCTTGCTCATTTCATGGAACTCATAAGGCACATTCACGTGGATAACATATTAAAATTTGAAGGCAAACGATCGAATTTTGGGTGGTGAGATGCCTTCTCTTCCATGTGTGATGGTTCTGGAAAATTTCACAGATTCAAGAGTTAATTCAGTGACTTGCTGCTCTATGTACAGTGAGAAACAGGTCTAGCTTTCTTCAGGAAAAATGTTTATCAATGTCCTTTCTATAATGTGTTAAAATTTCATGATTTTTCAAAATAATTTACCATGGTTTTGACTCCGATATTCCAAACTGCACAAATCTATTTACTTTCTGTCTTAATCTAATTTTTACAAATACTTGTAGACAATTTGTTTGGACCTTTTGGCGACCCTTCAGTGATCATACGGCCTCTTATACATTGTCGCATGATATATTTTTCCTTTACATGTGATGAGGTGTCATTGAATTGGGGATAGTCGAGAGTCATATGTGACGGATGGGGTGTTCTATGAGACCTCGTATGTGTCTATTTAAGGATTGAATAATAGAGTGATTTGGTGTCACGCCCTGAACCCCGGGTACGCACACATCCCTCGACGCTCAATTAAAAATGCGACGTCCCAGGACGTGTTGCCAGCCATTCTTTTTATCTTTCAATTAAGCGCATGCGGAAGCGAATTAAATACAACACCCAATCAATCAATAAAAGTATAGGGATAGTAAGAACATGCCAGCGATTTTTCACAAACTACAATTTATACATATACCAAGTTAACCCTATGAGTTCATATTTACAAGTCTACCAAAAGTGAACTCCTGCGCAACCTACTAACAAAAAGGGTCGAGGTCGAGGCTAACTTCCATCCGTACAACTACCACAAGCTCTTACAACATCCGCCCTAATATCCAAACCCAGCTCCAGCCAAGATGTCGGGCAAGTCGCTAGCTAAACACGGCTCCCCGGGCCCTTCCGACTTAATACCTGGATCTACCACGACACCTTCCAGGATGTCTACATCCACGGGGTTGGTGTCCCTTTCAGCCCTACTTCCTACGTGCGACCCATCAAAACCATGCATGGGACCCTCCCGATCATCGTTCAGTTTTGTAATATACTAAGCCTAGAAACGATGGGGCACGTCGCAGCCCAAACCCTTCTTGACCCAAACCATAGTCACAACCAACTCACGGAATCGGTTAGTCCCGGGGATAGGGTAGAAGGTATTATTTGCCTCCATATCTCATGGAATCCCGAATCGGACTGGACGAATCTCCCTACTAAAGACCTAAAAATGTTTAATCATGACGGGGCGAGATAAAATCTCAGCGAGTCAAAAACCTAAAACCTGATTATGACGTAAATTTGTCTCGAAGGCAGCCTAAACAAGCACCATAAACAACTCACCTCACCTCGGCACACCCCTGCAGGTTAGCACGTCACACATGCCATTATAAATACAACAAGCATAATTAATAACCGGAACACTAAGTTCTCACTCTCCAAACATTCACATGGGTTCCATTTATAAGATAAAACCGTTATGGCGCGTCTCATACCATGCCTAACAATTTTGCCTCATAATCCGGTGCAAAGTATTTCAACCATTTAGGCGTGTTCCAATTATTACGACCCCTCGGCCACGGCCAACTCAAAAGTCGGCGGTCATCCGGTGTAACCAGGCATCGTCCCAAGCCACCTTCTTCCTTTCTTACTTTAAGAGTATCCCAGTTTTTCCATGCAATCCCATCTTGTTTTCGGCATTTTTCCACCAAAAAGCCGCAATTTTCTTTCTGCAGTTTGACAAATGAATAGGGAATTTTAAAGATGGACATTGCATACTCAATAATGCTTGCACTATTGTTTTAAGGAGGATTTCTTTCCCTGGCTTAGACAAAATAAATAAATAAATTATGGCCGGAACGACTATTGGCAAATCGTGAAAAAGTTTAGGGTTATATTTATAAATTGTCAAAGGCTTATGACCAGAATTATTTTTACCAAAAAAAAAAATAAATAAATTCCAACCTTCTAATTTCATGTTGAATCTATCAATGATCCAAACAAACATTTGTTTTCTTTAGCAACCCCAGTCAGATGGTATTCCTAGATACTACCATGTCTTCTCTATCTCGAGAACTCTCAACTCATGTGTTGGATTTTTTTCTTAATTCACTCGGGGCAGTCTTTGCTGAAAAACATACTTGATTCATTCAAATTTATGGCTTGTTCGGATACAAAACAATATTAATTCAGGGTTCCCTACCACATTTTGACTTTCAAAAATCTTTCCTTCAAGAAAGAGTATTAAATCATTCGCAAAACATAGATGAGATAAAGTTGGGCAGAATTAATTTAATTTGATCCCTTTAATACTTCCATTCTCCAAACTTTCTTTAGCATAACAGATAGCACATTAACCATAATAATAAAGAGGTAGGGAGAAAGGGTGTCATTTTGTCTTATGCCTTGAGTAGGCTGAAAGTAAGGCAAGGTCCCCCATTCACTTTTACACTGTAATGTGGACACACATTTCAAAATTCAAGAGACCCATGTTTTGCGAAATCCCATTTTTAGAGGGAGAATAACAGCTCAAGTACGACAACTTTCGTATGATGCTCAGTGATGTCCCTAACTTTTTTCTCTAACTTAAGTGTTATATCGAAGTAAAATCAATCATTTAAGTGACATTTCCGACAAATCGTCCTATATTGATTTTCTCAATTTTTTAATATTTGAATTTTTTTATTATGTTTTTTTTTATTGCTAGCAAATGTCAGTAGCAACCCTTGCCTTGGCCAGAAGGCCCTCATTAGATTTGTAAGACGACCTCACCTGTAGCTGGTGAGGTTGCTTAGGCATTTGCTAGCTCTGGGTGGCCCCAACATGGCCACCTCGCCCGGCTCTGGCAAGGGCCTTCTTGGCTGAGGGCAAGGGTTTTGCAACCGATGACTCTCGTCAACTCTAAACAGAAACGGAAATAAAAAAATAAAAAAAAAATCAAAAAAAGAATTAACAATATTTTAAAAAATTATCTTTTTTAGCATCGACGAAACTATGTAGGACAATTGGCACCGACATTGGATTTTTTGATGAGGAAAGTTGCATATAATACTCAAGTGATCGATTTTTCAAATTTGTGACAATTAAGTTGGCAAAAAAAAAAAGTTATGACACTCGAATAAACGTCGTACAGAAGTTACGGCACTTGTGTCGTTTTTACCCTCATACTTAGCATACTCGCTTCGAGAAAATTCCATTCCACTTGATAGTACACCTTTTTCATGTCTAATTTGAGCACTGCATGAAACTTGTTTTTCCTCTTTCAAATCCGTAATTGATGTAGTATCTCATGTACTATTAATATATTGTCATGAATTTGTCGCTCACCGGTGAAGGCACTTTGCTCCTTAGCTCTACTCGGTCAGTTAGATTACCGCAAACTTGCTGCAAAATCCTGGCTCCATTCTTTTGTCCTTGTCCATTCTTTCAGACACTCGAAGACGAGCAAAGTCGAATTCCAATGATCTTAACCTCCTCTAATCTCGACGTAAGTCAACGTGGAAACATCCAGCATTTCCACACTAACATTTATATTTATTCCGTTAAAAATCACGATTAAGCTAGCTGGGAAAAAAGCAGGAGAGGTCCGAAATTTTCAGAGCCATGGAAAGTCGGAATCACGACCGAGAAGTGCGCCAAAAGCTTTAAGATGAAAAGGGTTCTCGAGATAAGGGCGGGTCAAGAAATCTATGTGGAGAAGGAGGAGGAGGGGGAGATGGGTTGTAACAAGAGCATGGATCCTCTTGTCGCGAAGCCGAAGTTCAACTTGGAAAGCTGAGTGAGTCTTGTCTGATCTGGTTGGGAGCGTCTGACGGGAGACTTTTGAATCTCCGGAGAAGGAGATTGTGTTTTCCACCCCTTCCGTCCGTTCTTTTGTTGTTGGAAGCTTCTGCCGACTCTGAGATTCTCTTCTCCACGCACGGACGCATTGATTGATTGATAGAGAGAGAGAGAGGCGTCGGCCTGGTTATGCAGTTTGGACTTCCAAATAGTTAACTAACTTCTCTTTTCTTTTCTTTTTGGAAAAAAAAAAATTCGAAATAGAATGCTTTTATTGAAACTCCAGAGCTATAAAAACCAAAACTCTGACGCAGGGGGCCTCGAAACATAATAACTCCCGTAAAGGTTGTGGGGAAGGGCCACCCAAAATGAAGATAGGGCGCTCCTAAGAAACCCATTTTCTTAAGGTAGTGAAATATTTGGAGATAATTGTCTAGAATAAAAAATGTCAATTCAGTTAGAAACTTTTCAATTGTAATAATTCGGTCATGAACCTTTTGATAATTTATGAATATAACCCTAAACTTTTTTACGATTTGCCAATAGTCATTTCGGCCAATTTTGACAGAAATTGTTAATGTAAATGATTTTTACAATTTTTTTTTTCTTTTTTGTCCTATTTCCCTCCATCGGTTGTCGGGCCTTAGAAATGGTCAGTAGAGGTGGTCAGCTACCTTTGAGGGTCGCCCGGATCTAGTGAGGGCAACCCCAATGTCAATTTGATATCTAGCTCTGGCGAGAGAGAGAGGACAGCAATTGGTGGAGGCCGTGACGGGGGGGGAGAGCAACGGTGGCTAGGAGAAGGTGGCGTGATCATTGGGGGCGGTGGACCGATGGAAACGTGGCCTGGGAGGAGATGGAGAAGAGAATGGGCAAGTTAGAACGTGTGTGAGGGAGTGGAGGTGAATGGACATGTGTCTTAAAATGGAAAGTACCTTTAGCTTTTGTAATGTGCAGATGCGCCAAACTTTTTTTTTCCCATGTAAAAAGGATATAGATTGTTCAGGGGCCTTACACATAAATGTTAAGTAAGGAATCGAAATAGATCAAAGAGATATATGCTATATCCATAGAAAAATGATAAAATATAGTATATTTTTAAAGCAGTAAAAGAGGACAACGTCATTCATCAGCACTTCGATCGTTTGCTTCTGTATTTCATATTATGTGCATGCATTGATTCGCATGAGGGATGACGAAGGAATTATTTTATGACCTGTCAAAAAGGCCCCATTTGTAAAACAACATAACTAGCATGAAGGATCCAACAATCGAGGAATCAAGTGTACGAGGAGGAATTACATCTAGGATATCACTTCACTATCGAGTTTATATGTTTTTTTATATATATCCACTCTTCCTCTATCTATAAATTTAAGCTTTTAAATTGAATCTTCTTATATATCATCAAAGTTAGGTTTCATCTTAGTTTATGTTGAGCATGAGTCCACCCCGTTTGTCCAGTTCTATGTGTTATCTCCAATCTAACTTACACATGATAGGGAGTTTTGGAATATATCATTTGACTTTGGATTTATATCCCTATCATATCTCATCTAATTGGCAAAGGCCATACATGTATTGGTCTTCAAATCTATTTCACCACAGTAAATTGTAAGACCACCGTATGTCACTAGTTCTTGTCGGAGTGCGAAGCATCTTTAATAATGGCCATTTGTCCATGCATGTTGCCAAGTGACATCAGAAACCAGTGTAATCAACCTCGACCCGACAGCCCATTAAGCAGAGGTGTGGCCGATTTGGCAGTTCGCGAGTCGTGCATCGACAAGGGATATTCTTTTACGGGCTTCAATTATTGCCAGATGAATAGCCTTTTAAAATCATCTATGGAGAGCTTCTTAAATGCATGTGTCTTTTCTTGCAGCTTATTATTCATGTGTACTATGAACATGTCATGAAATTACTTCATCTAAATTCTGAGGTGTAACATTTGAAGTGAAGGAAGAAAAACTTTTACTCCAATTAAGGAGGATAGAGCGTACAAATACCGGCACTTTAAAATAAGAAATGCATACAAATTGAGTTTCGAATCATCAAAGTACGATTGAAAGCACTCATCAGAAACTTATTTCTTACTGGTTAGACATATGCTTCGTATAGTATTTAAAACTGACACATCTAATCAACATTCCTTAATTTTAGACATTATCCAGAGCACGTGTTACCAACCTTGACCTAACAGCCCATCGAGCAGAGCTTTGGCCGATTCGGCGATTCCCGAGTTGTGCATTGACAAGGGATATTCTTTTACGGGCTTAAATTACTGCCAGATGAATAGCCTGTTAAAATCAAATATGGAGAGCTTCTTAAATGCGGGTGTCTTTTCTTGCAGCTCATTATTCATGTGTGTACTAGCACTCGGATAGATGTCCCTTCTTAGAAGGTTGCAAGTCAAAGTTAATCGTTCTGGACGTACAATAATTCCATTTTCTTGGTCCCCCACTACGGCTCGCTCTGCAGATGGATACATCAGCTTTGCCCTGAAAGGTAGGCAAAGGATTTTCTTGAGTTACTACATATGTATGTACATAATAGAAAGAGAGTAGTTTTCGGCATGAGAACCTCCATCTCGTACAGTGCTCCTTTTGATGTCTAAATAAATACCGGCCATTGATCATATCCATATCGAAATGAAATATGCCCTAAAACATTTTTCAAAGGAAGTTATCTTCAAAGAATGGTTTGAATTTTTTTTTTTCTTGGATTTGGTTGTTGTTTGTAAATAAGATAGTAGCCATTCTTATGATTTTAAGGAAAAGACATGAATGCAACACCCAATATACGGTCTGAGCACCTGAAACCAAGTCTGGCCGATAAGGACTTCAGTTAGGCCTCAAGCATCCGAGGTCCTATGTCTGAGCTGCATGGACTCTAGTCCAAGCGCCAATGACCTCGAGTCCAAATGGCAAGGATCAAGGCTAGAGCCTAGGGCTCGGGTCCAAGCCATGAGACCCTATTTAGGTGCTAAGGTCCGAGTCTAGTGGTGAATACATGCTCGCGGTGGTAGAAGTCAAGTTGTATTCTAAAAAATAACTTATGGTTTCCAAATAAAAAGGCTTATTCTTCGTTGATTATATATATAACTCGTTCCGCGGCATTTTCAAGCCAATCGAATCACCAAAGATGAAATGAAAATATTTTCGGGCTGGTTAATTTTATGGCCGACAATTCACTTTCTCCTAGGTATCAAGCTTTCGACAGGAGAAGTCTTATAAGATGGTGGCGAACCGGTACGGGGCAGAGTCATTAGTCATTTACGAGAAACGCGGTCGCGTCGTCCCGAGCAAGCCTCGCAAGTCAGCCGTGGCTTGGCTTGTCTTTCAATCTCCCCGTCACCCCGACCCCCACCAAAAGTGGTTTTTTCCGAATCCAGACAAATCGCACGACGACGAAAAGCGATCCGAAACACCACCGAATCGCCGTCGCCCCTTCAAAATCGAAATATATAATCATTGCCTCAATCACTTCCTCCTCATTCTCCTCCCCCTTTCAAAATCCTCCCACCTAAACCAGAAACCAGCCCTTCCTCCATAGATCTCATCTCTCTCTCTCTCTCTGTGTCCATCTCTCTGTCTTTCTGAAATGGAGAACCGCCTGAAGCTTCGCATCTCCCGCATGTTCCACTCCTCCTTCTCCTCCTGCAAGCCCCGGCCCGACGCCGCCTCCGCCGCATCCTCCGACGTCGTCGAGAGCTCCCGCTTCGCTTCTTCCACGGAGCCGCTCTTGCCCCACAAGCCTCGCCCTCCCTCCCTCTGCGGACCCCAGGAGAACCGCCCTGCCGCCTCCGCCGTCGTCGACGACGCCTGCATTGTCCCCGCCAAGGCCGCCCGCGATCGCCCCCGGCAGAAGTTATCGGGCCGGGACGTCCGCAACGGCCGCTTCTGCCCCCCGACCTCCCCCGTCTCGTCTCTGAGCCGGATGTTCACCGGCGGGTTCAGGGACGAGTATTACCATTGGCAACCTCATCTCCATCGCCACGGTCGCGGCGGGTTCGAAGAGTGTCGCAAGAAAAACGTGGCCAAGAAGAGCAAGAGCAAAAGCAAGAAGAGCAGCGGCAATGCTACGCGCCCTCTGAGCTTCAGCTCGTCCTCGCAGAGCACTTACTACGACGGCGACCTGTTCAGCAGCGACGACGAGCGAGAGGACGACGAGACGGAGACCCTGTTCTCTTCCCGGAGCCTCTCCTCCGACTCCTCCGAGTCCCAGCGCCGCCGCCGCCCCGTCCGGGGGCCGAGCTCTCGCCGGAGGAGGAGGAGGAGAGCGGCGGCCGCGGACGTCATGCCCCTGGGCGAGGACGACGGCGGCAACATGGAGGGGAGCTTCGCGGTAGTGAAGCGGTCGAGCGACCCGTACGGTGACTTCAGGACGTCGATGGTGGAGATGATCGTGGAGAGGCAGATGTTCTCGGCCAAGGACCTGGAGCGGCTCCTGAACTGCTTCCTCTCCCTCAACTCCCACCACCATCACAAGACCATCGTCCAAGTGTTCACCGAGATTTACGAGGCTCTGTTTTCAAACTGGTGTTGAGAAAAAAAAAACCGACTGCCTTGCGCTGCTTTTCTTCTCTTTCGTTTTTTCCCCCTTTCTCCCCTGCAGTTCTCTGCTAGTTTAGTGTTGTTATTAGCCTTAGACGCTCTAACTGAAATTGACCGAACTAATGAAATGAATGATCCCTTTTTCATGACTTTCCATCGTCGCCATGCATCATGTTTTTCTGATATTTCGATGCTCTGTTCTTGAGAGTCATGTATGTGGATGGAGCGAAGTGCATTGCTGTGATTTTTGCTCTGTTTGCTGCGCGATGCATGTGATTATACAGTTACGAGGAGGAGCTGTTGGAGATAGAAAAAAAGAAAAAGAAGAAGGTGGTGATTACATCAATTTGACGGTCCGTGAATGGATAAAAAGGGGTCTACCTAATTTTTTTCTTGCATTTCGCCTCTTTGTGTTCTCGACGAGAAATCCGTGGCAGGTTTTTGGTTGGGAGTCCGAGAACTTTTGAAAAGGATTGGTGAAAGAAGAGGTAAATAAATGCAAAGGATAGTGTCATTACCTCACGTCATTTTCGCTTATTTACAACATTTTATATATTCCTTAATCCTTATATATAAATATATGTAGATATATGCATGATTTCTCTTTATCTATTAGTTTATTTTTATTTTTATTTTGCTAAGCTTTGTAACAGATATGTTATGTTTCCATTAATCTTTTTTTCTAGAAAAGTAAGCCTAAAGATATTAAGATCCATATACTAAATGGGTTTATTAAATAATGTGTTATCTCCTGCATTATTCTTTTTTTTTTTTTTTAAATATGTCTGTTTGATTTTGGAATTTAGAGCTGAAATTGGAGGAACAAAAGGATACAATGGTTCTTTTGCATGGTTGGACTTTTTTGGAGTTTCTTTTTCATGCAAATGGCACGAAAATAATGGGGAAAAAGGTGTGACATTTCTAAAAGGTGGGGGGGGAGCTCATTGTCATATGGTAAAACAAAAGAAAGTCACTTTTTGAAAGTTTCTGCTATCGGATTGTCAAATGGAGTAGAAAAAGATGGGAAAAAGGTTTCAATTTGAATCTCGGGATGAGAAAAAAAGAGAGAAAATTGACCAAATCATGCGTCTGTGAAGCTATTGTCTTGTTTGAACCGCTAAGCATTCGACTTAGTTAAGCTCAATTTTATTTGGTGTGATTCGAGTTTCAACCCTTGATAATCATTGCATCGAAAAATTCAAAGAATTTTTCTATGTTAGTTGCTTGACAAGTCCTCATGTAGCACCTAACGAAAAACATTCTCTAATAGTATGCCAAAAGTTCAAAATTGATGGACGGTTGTTGAGCAAACCATGCAATGCAACGTGTTCAACTTCTGTCGGTCCAATGTGTTGTCCTCACACGACAATGCTCTCTCACAAGAACAACATAGAACGAGCCTTTGAAGCTAAATTTGACGACAACGAAACACATGCAATGACCGACAAGCACAAGACAATCTTATTCAATCAAGGTGCGGATTAATGTACTCGGACTAAATTGCCCCATCGCTTCACTTAGCTTCCGAAAGTTAATTTTCCTTGAGAAACTAGAAATCTATGCATCATTCAAATGATTCAGCAACCCGATTGGCATAATCCAAGAGGACGAGGACCCGGAAATTTTTTTTTTTTTTGGGGTTGATTTTTTCGAAGCATTGGCTCCAAAAAAGAGACAAGTACGATTTTATGTGTTAGGTGTATCTTATTTTGTAGCATTGCGAAACTATATCTTAATTCATCAGTACAACTCCTCTTGGAACAACACTCAGCATCGAGCAGAGCTTTTTGGCTTTTGTAAGACAGACAGGTTTCCCTGCATTTTCCATCATTTTTCAATAATGCAGAACCCTTTTGTCTTCACCACTAACCGCACCACTAATAGACAATCAGAATATGACTGAAAGCATAATTCTTTTATCCTTTTCTCTATTTTCTGTAGTCTTTTTTTTTAATTAATCTTTTATTTGCAGTTTGTGTCCATGATTGGGCACAGGTTTTCATGTGGGGAAGAGAAGTGAAAATGCATGTGGGTCAAAAGGTCCCCCACCCAAAATATAAAAATAAATTCTTTGCTAGTTCAAACTCAAAGGGTCCATTTCGTGTTTGAATCCCAATTTTTAAAAAACTTCTCCCTTTTTCTTTATTTATTAATATATTTGTCTCCACAATGTTTGATTTTTTTTTTTTTTTTTTTTTTCTCTCACAGAGCCTTTTTTTCCTCCTTGAATCTGACAATGTTGTGCCGCTTATTAACCATAAACAAGTGTTGGAAAAATTAATCTAAAAGTTATAAAGTATATTTGACTTTTCCATGTGCATCGCTCTTTCACTTTGAGTTTTCGAAAAAAATGTCGAAAGCATGAGAAATGCACTGTGTTAGGTACGTTTAGGACACTCGTTATTAATGACGTAGGACTTCCTAGTACTAGAAAATGAATCACTTCTCGATTTTCTGTCTTTCAAATCTTGCATTTACCCACAGAGTAAAAGGACAACATAATCCTGTTTGTTACTCAAGAAGCAACCGCACATGACGATTCCGGCCAATAATTCACGAAAGATAATCACGTCGAGCTTCAATTCAAACCTTGGGATATATAGCTACATCTCGATTGTATGAGTGATTGCAGTGCTTGTCATTTACCATAATAACTCTAGTGAATATTGTTCGATTTAACCGTACAAATGGTTGGCAAGTCTAATTTCGACACTTCCAAAACTAATTTCAGTCTAGATTAAACATACTCCACAAAACTCCAACAGAAACACCCCCGGAAAAAAGATTTTGAAAAATCGAAACCATCGATACGTCCGTTTCTTGAAAGCTGCAGCGAAAGAGAAGACACGCGACGGAATGAGGAAAAAAGGAAGGAAGAGGGAGGAAGAAAACAGGGAAAAGATAAGCGGAAAAGAAAAGTCAAAAGAGGGTCCCCAGGAATAGGTAATGGGCACAAAACTGAGAGGCTCTACGGGAAGCGATGCCAGCAACGCAGTGGGGCGCTCCTAACAGAATGTAGCTTTTCGCTGCGAGCCTCTGAGCCCCGCGACAGCAATATTACATGAGCATTATAGAAGGTCAGGCCCTGATGCGCTGCCGTGTCTCCTCCTTTCTGTCCTGTGCGCTATCGATACGATGCAGGGGTAAGCAGCGAAGGTTTTCTCCTGTTTTGGGGAAATCTCTCCTTCTGCGATTCTTTTTGTGGGAATCTAGGACGACCCTTTTGAATTGATGACGAAGTGGAGGGAGAGAGAAGAAAAAAGGACTTTTTTTTATTTGCAGCAAATGGGATTGCTTGATTAAAGAATGTCCGTGGAGGTTGGCCGTAAATGGAGAGAGGTAGGGGCTTTAAGGCTTTGTTACGTTCTCATTAATGGTCGCATTCTTTTGGGTTGTCGAGCCTCTCTCCTTTGTGCAATCAAATCTCCGCTGATGCTGTTGTTTCTTCTCATTAATGGGTTTGGCATTCTCTTGGGGCTCGAGCATACCCGGCCTCCGTTGTGCAAATCGACCTCTGCTGTTGCTCTGCTGTCTATTGCAATCTCTCGGGTCTCGAGAATACCCCCCCTTCTCTCTCTCTCTCTCTCTCTGTCTCTCTCTCTGTGTTTCTCTGTGTTTCACGTGCGTTCTGTAGGGTGTAGCTTGGGCTCTTTTCGAAGGCTTTTTCTCTTTTTTTTTTTTAGGTTTTTGGGCTTTTGCTAATCCCCTCCATCTATCCGCTAAGCAAAGATTAGTTGTCAATTTAGAGTCTTCATTACCCGGCCCGACCCATTATCTGGTCCGAAGGGTGATCAATTTGGGGACTTTTTTGGAGGCCTATGGAGGAAGCATATAGGCTGGCGAGACCACCAACATCAGTAAATGGGTTGAAGCGATCTGACCGGCGAATGGCGTGTTTATCATTCGTGTATAAATGGGTCAACCTTATATAACATGGATGATAAATGGATGCTGTTGATAATTGCTAGCCTTAATGCTAGAGGTGGTTGGTTAGTTAGGCAACTCGAAATTAGGGATTTGTGAGTCTGGCAATAGATTGTAATTAGTGCTGATTTGAGTTTGTATCATTTTAATTTTAAGCAAGGAAAAAAACACTTGAGCTTGGATTCTGTTAATGACCTATATATAACATACAAAATGATTAACTTACTAAGGAAGACATGTCAATGGTTATCTTCATGCTAGTCAAGTATATCATGTCGTGTTATGTCCAAACTGTTTCGTGTGGTTCTATATAAACAAAATTGTGTGCTTGAAGTTGCTAGTCATGTTTGAAAACATATCTTCCAATGTGTGAAACCAGGTCACTTCGTTAAAATTGCGTTGTCTGGTTGTACCAGATCAAACCAACTAAAAATTAGGTTGGTCCTCTATTCTAGCTATTTTTAATAGTGAAAATGATGCAATTTTCGTAAGTGAGAGATATTATGTACTTACAAAAGCAACTTATTCAAAAAGTTAGAGATGATATATAGGTTCTGGAAACCCTAGGCCCTTACTACTCGTGGCGCCTACGTAGAGATCTTTTCTAGCCAACCTATGTTGGCCAAAATTGGAAGGCCTATGTGATAAGAACGTCTGGACCACAAACACATTAGACTAGTGCAAATGTGCTCCACCGAAATGACAGAAAGACAGACTAGTGCACATGCATCGATAAGATCATTGTCTAGAAGAATCATATTAAATGAGGCAATGAACTTTCTGTAAGAAGAAATTACAATCTAAGTATGAAAATCGCGCCCTGCACATGCGTTGGGTACGAAGTATTTTGGGACATTTTTAGAGATTAGTCGAACCAAAAATTCAGGTATTTTTATTATCTAGAAGAAATGGGAAAAAAACAATAGATATAGATCATTTAGGTTAAGCTGCATTTGTTTGATTAACGTTCATAAGATTGAGGGTTCACCACATTAATGATTAATTAATGGTCCTAAACTTTGGGCATCATGTCAAAGTACGGGTGCGAACTTATCTCTCTGTGATCCAAATAACTTAAGTAGCTGAAGCCCACGGTGTAGAATGCACACATTTTGTTGGGGGAGAAAAAACACAAACGATAAACATGACAACTCTCTATCACTGACGTGTTAAAAGAGCTGGATAAGACCTACTTTCATGCCGTTTGGACCCTTGTTCACAAGTTCGAATCCCCCCGGTCGCAACCACGATCTCATGAAATCCAAGTTCATCTATGGTGTAGATTCGACCTGTTCACTAGACATAGGATAATCCTGATTGCATTTCAGCCTGTATTTGGTGGTGCAATGGTGATGGTCGGCTCAAAATGGGGCTGAGTATTGCTCAAATCGTACAATCCAACCATAAGTATGGGACTCCAATTGTAACACATAGAGCGATTGTCAGCATTGATCATCCATTCCTACCCTCTTACTTGTAGAAAAAAAACACGACACGACACGACCTCTCTCTCTCGACAAAAAAGTTATTGTTAAATAAATTAATCACAGTCTCAATTAAGTACCTAATTGATCTCATGAATTAGATAAAATGCGAGCGAAATCCACAATTGAAAGGCGACAATGGCAGAGTTAAAATCTTTTACTAGTAGGGCAACACGACAAAATATTATTTTAACACAAGATGGAATTATGTATATTAAATGGATTAATCAAAGTCTCGATTAAGTGCCAAAGTAATCTCATGAATCTGGTAAAATAATATTATGTATGGAGTTACAATCTTCGGCCTGTGGGGGCAATTTAGTGGAATATTATTGTAGCGTAAGAAAAACTGCGCATGCAGCACTCTAAAAGTTTGACGATGTATCCAATTCAATTATCAATCTTGAAACTTTGAAAGTTCAATCCTTAGAATTTTATCTATTAAGTAATCCAGCTTTATCCCTGAAGGAAATAAACAATTGAGAAATAACCAAATTAGTCTTAAACTTAATGTGTAGATGTCAACTCAATCACGGATTTTTAATTTTGCTAATTTAATCATAAATCATTGTGTGAAATTCCCATATAGTCTTTTAAGTCAATTTTTGCCGAAAATAGCTGGAGTGGCGGTCCAATCATCGCTAGTTGACATCAGCGATTTCTGAAAATTAACCGGAAAAACTACATCGGAATTTTCCGGAAAGATTTATGATTAAATTTGCAAAATTGAATAATTTTATGACTAAATTGATATCTATACAATAGGCTCAGGATCAATTGGACAATTTCCCCAACAAACAATATATCGAGAAATTAGGAGATGCGCCAAGGATTTAGCTCGAATGACATGCAAATAAGTGTGTGGAGAAACTACAGTCACATAAAATGTCCTATTCCAATCATGTAGTTGAAAAAGCAATTCAAAGTATCTTTAATATGGGTCGCGTACAAGAATGGATATTCAAATTTAAATTGAGAGTTAAGGAATATGATTACGTGAAAATGAAAGTTCGTAGGCTAGAAACCTCATTTTTCAATCATTCCCATTTCTTCTTTAAGCCTTTTGATAGCTGAGTGGATTTATCATTTGTATACTATTCTTCATGATTTTGACTTATTAAGTTTCATTTGGGCCCGATTCATCATTGAAAACTTTTAACGAGTCAAAACTTACAAAATATTACATTTATAAATACTCAAAATATCGATATATACAAGTAAATAAATTAAAAGTGTCGAGTCACCCCCTCAGCTACTTGTGACACTGTCGCTAGTAGACGCGATACGAAATTGCTTGCATCTAGTAATTTAACGAGATATTAAACTTCTATAGCATACACAATCCACGCCCGACATTTTTCGCTATTAATAATTCCTCACCTTAGTGCAATTTCCCTCTTCTTTTTTCTTCTTAGGTTACACATAAATAAATTCTACCTAAACTTTGAGAATTTAGATCTCGAAGAATTAAGACTAATTTCTGGGCAATTTATGCTATCACTGAAGTGAATGGGAAGTTATTGTCGTTCGACAACTCCGATTGCACGAGCTTTTCACGTTCGAACACCTGGGGCGTGGGGAGAGGAGAGAGCAACCTTAGGGAGCACGGAGGGAGTCCTTGGAGACTTGCTGGATCCGCCAATCACCCGCGCGCTTCCCGCTTCGGAGAGCGACGAGGCTCCCGACGCGCGACACGTGGCGAGCCGTCAATGGCCAAGCGTGCGTTCATCAAGCGAACTGTCACGGTCGAGTTAGATCGGGCGGTTCTCCGGTCGGGATCACCAGCTGCCAGTGCGTTCCCCGCATTGTGCTTCATCATTTTTGGTAATGCTCAGGGTTATGTGTATGCCAGAAGATATGAAAAATTATTAATAAACTTGACGCTCATAAGATTTCGATCCTATTATGATTTATTAAAATTATTAACTAATGGAAGAAACTATTGTCAATATGTGAACAGATTGCATATGTTTAAGCGAAGAAAGAGAAAATTTTGCAAGATTTGAATTCATGTTTTGCATGGTTGTGCGTGATATTGAAAGATAAAATTCTGGAATTGGAATATGTAAATAAGCGATTAGAAATTTTCATTTATGCACTTGTCGATAAATGAAATATCTATAAAATAATCAATTGAAGATACTATGGGAAGGAAAAAAAGATTTGTAATCCCTTGAGAGTAGGAAGTTCTCTTTGCTTTATATAATATTTAGATAAGAAAATGCAGTTATCATGCTAGGAAATTATCCATGACATTACAATAAATACCATCTTAGATTTACTAGATATGGAGCCTATCATTTCAGCAAGGTCAAACACTTATATTGATCTCATCACTTGTTTCCATTTTATCGACCATCATAATCTTGTCGTTACAACAATCCAACACCAGCCTATGAGAAAACTCCTAAGCATTCATCCTACTCCCGCTACTACCCCTTCTATTCCGCCTTGCCTTAACTTGTGCCACCTTCGCTACAACCACTGACTCGACTCCGTTATATTTGGCGAAACCATCACTAGACTCCACATTGACTAAGCCACAGCCTCAATCTCTCTATTTCTTCCCTCCCTTATCTATCGTGGCTCGAGTTTGCGAGCCCGACTACCCTTGATGTTGGCGGCAGCCTTTATCCTGAAAAAAAAAAGAAAACAACCTGTGGCTGTCATCGACTCCGACCAACCTTGGCTGGGGCCCAGCACAACAAGACTGAGATCCAAGACTAGCGCTCCAGCTGAGCCTCAATCTCTGAGCCGGGGCTCCTGGAATTCTTCACAAATAGCTAGAAAGCATGAAAGAAAGAAAAAGAAAGTTTGAATCAAAGAAAATTTCAAACATTCTCACAATTTAAAGTGCGACCGTTCGAAGTTTGGGATCCAATGGTGCATATAATCAATCGCTTTACTCCTTGCGTCCCAATTACATAAGTTCTTGGGACCAGGTATGCCTCATTAAATAATTCGTCCTCGGTGACACGGAGGACGCAAAACTTATTCTATGGAAAAAGATGGCCAAGAAATCAACTTTCGAAAAAGGAAATCTCAGCGTTTATGAGCAAAAGTCATGGTCTCGGGAAAAGGAGAAAACAAGGAGGACAACATGCCACTATGCTCGGAAAATGAACTTTATCTACTCATAGGACTTTTTTCAAAGAGCATGCGTACATACACTTCATGCAATCCTGGCAAAAAGCGGACCTTTCGCCCCCTTATTTTATCTTCAGCTACATTAGCTTTTGGTCCATCAATCCATTTCCGTCAGTCCATCCAGTCAGTGCAGCTTCAGGGACTGCGCGATTTGCGGGATGATTGCATTATAATGTGGGCAGCCCCGGAATCCCATTATCGCCCCAATTTTCGTAGCTCATGCTTCTGTCGGATCCGGAAAATATCATTCGCTCACCACTCGGTGGGGACCAGATGATCATCGTCTATTGGAGACTTCTCTAATCTTGGTTTGCCTTCAATTTATGTTGCGTTTGAATTCTGTTGCCAATTTGGTTTGATTCTTTGGCTTGAGAATGCCCAATTGATTGTGCACACGACTGAAAAAAAGGCTGAATAGCTACGAAACCCCTCATATTTTCTGGTCAATCAATTTTTTATCATCGGTTTACTTAAAAAAGAAAAGAAAAATCCATCTTTCAAAAATCATACTTATGTCCATCCCAAGACTAGACTTCATCCAAAATTGATTTTGGTTATATATATAATTTTTTTTTTCCATTTTTCACCTTAAGTATTTATAGCATTGCAATTAACACTACAATTTTTTGAAGAACCTAATTTTTCCTTTCCTCTTCATACCAAAAGGTTCAAAAATATTTTTTATAAGTAAAAAAAATGACTGATATGACCTACAATATTCTCCCTTGGATTATGCATATGTTTAATTATTCTCCCTGGAATAATAAACCTAGATAAATCTTCTCTCCTTAGGGGCAAAATTGGAATTTTGAAGGACTTATTCCCTCTCACAGACAAGATGTTTACAGGACCGGACATAGATTTAAAACAAATTCAAAATATTAGGTACCTTTTGATAGGATTAAAAGGCTAGAATGAAATCGAAAACCCTAAAAAAGTTGAAATTGCCATTGTCATTTGGCTCTAGAACGAAAAAGGTGCTCATTACAATCGAAATATGTCACCATTGAGGAAAGCCGGTTATCTTTTCATTGACGTTCACTTCGCGGCACCCTCGCATCATGAAGATTAGTCAGCTTCTATAGTTGCTACTCGATGTTTATCTACTTAGCTTTTTCAGTACCAACTTGTGCGGGAGTACCTGTCAAATAAGACCTTCACGAAGGATCAACCCCCTCCGGACTAGGTGGGTGCAGGTTCCTAGTTGTGCCGGGAATTTGCCCTACCTGGAAACCTATTTAATACCGATTAATTTAAAAATCTTAAAACATGGAATAGCGAAATCAATCTTATAAACCTTAATATTCATCTTAAAATTTATGTGATCATATTAATTTCATAAATTCTCCTGCACGTTCCTACCACTATTTTATCTTCACCATAAGTTATATAGTTATAATGGAAACAATATGTTCTTTTAGGAAATCGAATTTGTACAACAATAATGAAAAGTGAATGAAAAGTAGTGATCTGAGGGATTCAATTCAACCACCCACCAGCAACATCCGCTCCCTCCTTTTCTCCTAAAGGGGCTACACACCAACTCCATCTTCCAAAGTGAAAGTAAAGAAAAGCCTTTCTCCATTTTGATTAAACGGTCACAACCTTTTTCACTTCTCTCTCTCTCTCTCTCTCTCTTCTCTCTCGCCTCTTCATTCGTATGGCCGGAGAAATTATTAATGAAGTGGGGACGAAGAGAAGAGAAGAAGAAGAGGAGGAGGAGCGTGTCCAGACAAAAGAACCAAAATGAAATGGAAGCCAAAGAAGGAGGTACAAGAACTACTTTCAGTTTTGTCCCTATAAAGAAACCCATCGCCACCAGCTAAACAGCACATCAGAGATAGACAGAGCGAGAGGCCATATTGGAGAATTTTTCTATCACCCTTCTTCTTTCTAGTTTTCTGCAGGCGCAAGGGAAGGGTCGTGTCTCACTTAGACAGGCACCGAATCCGCCATTAAAGGCAAGGGCATCGATAATATGCTGCTCAGGAACTCCCTTTCCAACACCAGGAAGTTCTTCCAGAGAACCCTAAAGAGCTTCAAGTCCTTCATCTCCGGCGGCGATTACCAAAAGCTGCCGAAAACACCGAACCCCTTCGTCAACCCTTATTCCAACGCCAGTGGAAGCACTGTGTACCCTCCTCCCTCCAAGGACTTGGACCAATTCTATGCCGACTTCACCGACCGATGGGACTCCAACAACGGCAACCATCATAAGGCAAAGAAGGGAGGCAAGGACAGGGCCGCCACGTTCATGGACACAGTTCAAGAAAAGGCGCACCATGAAGAGCATCCTCCTACGAAGTTGTCCTTGTCCAAGCCAACAACTCCATCGAAGAATGATCACAGAGAGAGGAGAGAATTCCCAGGCAAGAAGATGGTGAGAAGCAGCTCTTCCTATGACAAGAGGAGAGAGGGCTCATCACGTTCCAAAAGTGTGAGGGAGGCGAGGAGTGGCTTGATTGCACAGAAGCTGAAGGAGCTGGAGAAGATGGACATGAGCAACATCGATCACGTGCTAGACATCGAAGAGGTCCTTCACTATTACTCACTCCTCACTTGCCCGGCCTATGTCGAGATCGTTGACAAGTTCTTCACCGAGATGTACAGCGAGTTCTTCGGGGTGCTGACGCCGACAGCTCAGGTAGGCCAAGTCCGCAACAGATGATGCCTCTTAACTTTCAACTTTCGGTCCCATCAGAAGATATGGCAAAGATGACGAAGAAAGGAGAAATGAACTGGGGTTGGTCATGTTATTGCCATGGCTCTTTCACTTGAGGTTCACATATTCTCATCAACAGCTAGCCTCAATTCCTGGTCGAGAAATTGCATGTCCTCAAATTCTTTCTGGAGTCTTTTCTCCTGAATGTGGTTGTACATCGTAATTTTACTGATCTGTTCATATAAATTTGCCTCCATAGCGAGGGCGGTTTCTTTGGAGTCCGCCACTAGACAAGCGTTCTCTACGCATGCAATAAGATACGGGATTTTACTACGTAATTTGGTGAAAACCACATTGGAATAAATTGGAATGGATTGACCAAGTGATATAAAAGCTAGCTGCAACAATATTCAAATTGTTTCTCTTTGCAATGCCACCGATGTTACATGTACGTGCGTCGTATATACGCATTCATTCCTAGCGTATGTGTATGTAGATTTGAAAAGCGACCATACATCAATCAAATCGATCGTAGAGAGCTAATTATGGGCGCGGCAGCCCTTCAAATCCTCAGAGCAAACGGGCAAGTCAAGCTTGGTGATCTACTTCCTTCTTGGCACGGCTCGCCCAGCTAGGCCCGCTGAGGTTCGATCATTTCTGTGAGGAATGCTTTGTACCATTTTGACGGGTCAGGATAAGGATTTTCAGGATTATCACCTATCGATGCGAGAGAGTATGGGGTCCATCTACGACACTCTCGGAATGTCCATAAGACTTTATTCTCCTAGGCAAAAAGCAAGGTTGCGAACTATGCATATGACTAAAGCAATGTCGCTATGCTTAGAATAGACTATTGTATCCACATGGTTCACATATTCAAATGCATTTGGGACATTCAATCTGTTGGTCCACCAAACTCATGATCCTTGTTCAAAAAGTTTTACACCTATTGTACAATGGTCAATTTAGTCATGAAATTTTTAATTTTATCAATTAAGACTCAAATCTTTTGACAATTTGCTAATTAGTCATTTCAACCAATCAGTCAAATAATTCTAACATAGTCACTGGCCACTACATGGCACAACCAAGATTGACGTGAACGTTTTTTTTTTTTTTTTTTTTTTTTTTGCAATTTAAAAAAATTAGTTTCTGAATATATTTTTTTCCCCATTGTTCACTTTCCAGAAGGTTGGCAAGGTCACAGCCCTTACTTGTTGCCAACGAGCGGCACTAGCCATTGTTGAGGCGTTGCGGGCCCGTTGGCCCATATGGGAAGTGAAAAATGAAAAAAAATTGATTTTTTTTCTTTAAATTGTGAAAATTATCCACATCAACTTCGATCATACCAAGTAGGCTAGCTAATAGCCACGTCAGTGATTTCCATCCAAGTTTAACATGAAGGAATATGTTGACAAATCATTAAAAGGTTGAGAACTAAATTGACCAAATTGAAAATTTTAAACCCAATTAGCATTTGTGTAATAGAGGAGAATTACCAAAAAGGCCTAAATCTATTGTAATCTTATCAATTTAGTCATAAACCTTTTTTTTTGTCAATTTAGTCTTAAATCTTTTTTTTTTGTTAATTCAAGCCTTAAACCTTTTACATTTGTGACAGTTTAGTCCATTCGGCATATTTTGACTAGCAAATGTCGACATGGACTTTTTAAATAATATTTTAATAAGTTTCAAATTCTTTTATATTTCTTTTTTGTTTTTCTTTTCTTTTCTTTTTTAGTTTTCTCCTCTCCACTCAAGGCCACCGAGGGTTGTCAGTTGACCCTATTCAACTACAGGCGACGGTGTTGTGGCTCTCGCTTGGCCGAGATTTGACGAGGGCATCACGATCCTCACTCAGAGCTAACAAGTGCTGCAACACGCTTGCCCGGTGTTAGCAAGGGCGTCCTAGCCCCAAGTGGAGGGGAAAGAAAATTAGAGAAAAGATTTTTTTTTTAAATTAAATATTTAAAATATTATTAAAACACGTTAATGCTGGTCGGCCATTATTATGCTTAATGTCATTATCATCATAAGACCATATGTTATATATATATAAATATCTTTGATGTATTTGCTAATAATATTTGTTGCGAATGACTTATATTTTCCATTGTGTCTGCTTATATACATTTTATTTTGGAGGAAAAGCAAAGGAAGCAATAAAATGGGTTGGTCAAATTTTAATTGACTGAATGGGTTGTGAAATTGAAATAATACCATCGTTGTGTTTGGTGCAAGGAACAATATTTTTTTTCCCCAAAAGGTACAATTCTTAGAAACAATTGTGGTCCAAAAAGTAGGATGCATCGAAGAGATCCTCCCTTTGACTTTTTGGGGAAATTCAATACTTGAAGTTATCCCAAATTTTAACACACCCATTCACTTTGTTAGATGTCTAAATAGATAAAAAGGAAAGGCTGAAAAAATACAATGGCAAATCCAAATATGTGAACTTTCTTCTTCTCCTCCACCATATCATATATCTCTTGAATTTATGTGTTTGAGTTCGTGATTGAAGAACATAAGTTCAAGAGATATATGATATGGTGGAGGAGAAGAAGAAAGTTGCAATACTTGAAGTTATCCAAAATTAATACGCCCATTCACTTTGTTAGGTGTTTAAATAGATCAAAAAAGAGGCTGAAAAATACAATGGCAAATCCATATATGTGAACTTTCTTCTTCTCCTCCGCCATATCATATATCTCTTGAACTTATGGGTTTGAGTTTGTGGTTGAAGAACACTTTGAAGTGCATTGATTTTGCGTTCTCATTAGAGACACTGTATTATTGAGCTAGTACATCTATCGAAAACATTTGCTCGTACAGGAAAAATAACTACCTTGAAGAAAGCTTTTTAAAAGTTCCTTGCCTCAATCTAAATTTCTCTGCTTCCTTTTTTCTGTTTGATTTTCTCCATTTTCTAATTTAGTTTTTATGTGCATTTTTGAATTTGTAGACTTGTTCTACAACACTATATATAATATGTACACAGATTTCTCGCTGCTGGCTCCAAAACTCTTGCCTGGGCCCAACAATATAGATAACAGGCCTAATGCCCGTCCGAACTTGTGAACAACATTTGAGGACTCAATTGGTGAGACTACTTATGTGAGGCCTATTGCACAAAGAGCCCATTGACTCCTCTCTTTTATTTTTAATTTTTTGAGGAAAACTTTAAGTTTAATTTCTCTTCTTTTTCATTTTCCTTTTTTGGGGTCAGGACACTTATAAGTGAATTCTCTTTATTCCCTTTGTATTCGGCTTAGATAATAAGATTGTTGGAAGGTTGAAACTTTCCGCACATCATGTCCTTATTCGAATCATGCTGCTAACAGTCCATTTTGATGGGTGATTTGATCCATTATAAGACCTTCTAAGCTCGTAATACGGCTTGTTCTTGGCATGGGGTAGCCTCCCATCCTCCTAAACTTATTCATACTGAAAAGAAAAGAAAAGAAAAAGATTGCCTCCTTTTTAAGTTTGTAATAGGTATTGTTAGATTTGCATGATGGTACGTCAAGGAACAAACAGTTAAGTCTCTTAGAAATCGAAGTATCACTGTGATCGCTTAAGTCCTTCTATTTCACGATCGATTATGGCAATCTCCTGAAAAAATGGGGGTTCTTCGCAAACTTATTAGGGAAAAACACTATCTGTTGTCAGCATGATCACGACAACATTCTCTTTTCTTAATATATAAATTATCATGTTCTTCGGCTCATCAATGAAGTATCTGAAATGCAACTAATGGCATAATTGATCATGCTTGCCGGTGTGGTCTTTGTGCATAGCCATAAAGATTGTTTACATTTATAAAAATTATGGTTAATATCTTGAAAAATCTCAATCGATACACCTATGACAAATTTACCCCAAATTAATTTTTTACCACAAAAAAATCCTAAATTGGTACACATTTGACAAATTTACCCCAAACAGGTACATTTAAGACAAAATTATCATCTATTAGTTTCCATTAAATTTTACAGTCAAATTATTAAGTTGAATGATACGTGATAGTTAACCGGTGTATTAGTTTGGGATTTTACTCTCCATTTGTCACAATTATGATTTTTTGTGGTATTAATCCAATTTAACGAAGAGTATGTTTATCACAAATGTATCAATTTGGGGTTTTTGGTGATTGAATAAATTAGTTTGAGATAAATTTGTTACAAGTGTACCGGTTAGGAGTTTTTTATGGTCAATTGGAGTAAATTTGTCACGGGTGTCTTGGTTTAGAATTTTTATGGTTAAAAAATAGTTTGTGATAAAATTATCACACATATACCCGTTTTAGGTTTTTCAAGTTATTAACCCAATAAATTAAGCAATTTTTGTTCTAAAAACAAAATTTGAAATTTTACACAAATTTCAAAAAATTATTAAAAAATAATATGTTAATTCAGTATCAATATTTGTGTCTTGCAAAACTTTTGAGAGCTTTAGATTTAAAAAAGGTCAAAGCACACGAGCCCCGTGATTCATATTAAAGAAGAAGTAAAAAGCAAAAAGTAGAATTCAATTTAAACAGACCAGTAAATTTTGCAATCACTGGCATGGCCTATATTATTTTTCTAAATCGCTTCATATTTGTGATTCTCCGTGTATATAAAACATTTGCTTTTCACTTTTGAGAAGGTGTAAGTGTGAACTAGGCTATCAATGCCTTGTGATAGGATGAATATGTTAATCTATTGGGTTGATCATGACAAGTTTTTGGACTTAAGGAAGCATTTGTTTCATTAAAAATTTCATTATAAAAAAATTATTTTTCATGAATATCATATTTTTAGGAAAATGGTTATTTTTCACTTATTTGATGGTTTAGCAAAAGTGATTTTGTTCTTGCCAAAAAAGAATGTTATTTTCTCCTAATTTAAATTTGTTATTTCGAGTCAGCGTAAAATGTTTTGTGGTAGATCGATAAGTTTCCCGTTATCCAAATACCGGATAGTCGGAAACAAATTTTGAAACAGTTTTTCAAACAAATGGATCCTAGGGTTTATACTTGCGACTTCTCTCAGCCCATTTTCTCGAGAAAGTCACACAAGTCAAATCCAAAGAGGCTTTTAATCACCAACGCAACACAACTCAACGACACGCGGCAAATCCTGTTAAAAGTGAAGGGGATGGCCTAGCCGAGTAAGAGAAAGAGAACTTGATTTTGTCCAATCAATGTGGGGATGTAGTGAGCCCAAATGGGAGGAGATTTCGTAGCTGACGGATCCTAGAGTATAGTAAATATTGCCTATTGGGGCATCTTCTCTCGAAATGGATCGCTAGGATTATGATAAAACCCATTTGAGATTAACGAGGAATCTTGGAAAGGCCTCAAAGTCTTCTTCCCCAAATGGACTTAACTGCGACGTTTTCAAAGCATATATCCCGAGCGAAGATGTCCCTCGATATTCCTTTGAAATTTCCAGCAGCTAAACGACAATTTCCACCCTTGAAGTCACCGAAGTCTTCTGTGCGATCCAGGTCTTTGTCCATCAATCATAGGATGCTCTCCCAAAAATTTCAGTGCTGATCCTCTGTGTCTACGCCCTGAGATGGTTGAATTCCGACTAATGATTGAGCCGGAGAGTATGATACGTGATGGCCTTTTGTTGTGGACTTCCGCGTAGCAAGCTTATCTACTTTGAAATAAGTGAGTACTAATGAGTAATGTAATTATTTTGCCATCCCATCTATTTCTGATCTACTTTGAAATAAGTGAGTACTAATAGGGAGTGGTGTAATTATTTCGCCATCGCATCTATTTCTGATTAAAGGCATTTTTTGAATCAATCAATTTTCTAATTGATTGGTTACAGACATGAACATCATTCATACTATATTTCATTCACACAAAGTTCCAAATGGTATCGTTTTTAAGTACTTGATCCCTTTTTATACCCTCATTTTAATCGGAACATATAAGGAAAAACCCCCAATGAAATGAATTCTGTGTTTTGTTGTACACACAGTAGGGAGGTCTTTTTTTTTTTCAGATTCCAGCCTTTGGTTCGTGGACCGATAAAGACATAAAACCACTATGCTCTATAAGTTGCATCTCAGATCACATCGCCTCTCTTTTTAGCTCAATTGTACTAAGATTCCTGCACTCTCCAAGAGCTAGACTGGATGTCGCTGCACGAGAGGAGAGAAAGAAGGAGGAGTATCGTCCCCGAAGATCTTCCGGATTTCTATGAGAGACTCCCCAACACGTGGAGGGAAGGATGTTCATATGATTGATGAAAGACGAGTCGCCCAAGTGGGTGGTCCATAGGTCGAAAACGAAAAGTCATGGAGGTACAGTATGAGGCCGCACTAAAGATCCCCGGTTGATAGATTGGTCCTTGAATCGCCTAATTCACTCTATACCGTCCGGCGACATTACCAAACACATTAGTACCATGTCGGTAGACAGCAGCTTCCGCTTGCGTGATGGATTATACAACGACTTCTAATGGCTAATATCTTGGCGGTCCGAGGATCGATGTAACTTTTTTTTCCTCCTTGGGTTCACGTTGAATGCTTTGTAAGATCCGAATCAAAAGTGTAAGGTGAATCTTCTGAACGGGCGGTGCGCGCTTTCTCTCTCTCTCCCACCCTCTTTAAGGAGTAGTCATCTTCATGACTGGTGAAAAATCTCGCGCCTGCATGAGTTGCCCTTGTCAATACCACGTAATAAAGTCGCACTTCCTCTTTGTACTTACCCCCTTCGTCGTTTTCCCATCGTGGCAGCCATTAGATAACTCTTGGTTGAATTGCCGAATGCTTCCCTAATTTGGCTCAAAGATAAACGGAAGTGGTTTCCCACGTAATTACTAATTACGTGAGTAGCCCTGCCGTCAAAAGGATGACAAAGTTGGCTTCTGTCTAAATGTAGAAATTTAATGGATTGTGATTAGCCGGTGGATGCAAGACAACTTATCCCTTGAAATATGCAAGACACATTACCGATATGTGCTAAATATGACTCAACTCATTGAGTGACATGAATGACTCTTAAGGTTTATCTGAGGGGACTCGCCGTGATTAAAACATGAAACATACTTCATCTGTACCACAAAGCACTTGATCATTTAGACAACCTCTTGGGAGTTTAGTGAGCGTGTGAAGAGTGCATAAATTATTAGTAAATGACTTACAACTTACATCTATTATATTTATTAGTACTCCCCTTGGCATTTGATCCTGCACATTGAAAAGTACCATGGAAACATTGCCACATTAATAAGATACCCTGAAAAATATAGGAGTAACAAGCGGGATAAATTTAAGAGGGTGTTGTGCCACATTGATTTGATAAACGATTTTGTGGAGATATACTTGTGAGGGTATTAAGTGTTAGGAGGCATGTATGAATGAGTTATGTTAGAGAAATCCTATATTGGAAAATTAATGTGGTGTAAAGTAGTTAACATATCATAATTGACCCATAATTCATTGGCTTAAGCTTATGAGTGAAGGTGGATCCAATTGGATATATTGACGGATTAGGATTTGGGTTCCTTCTTGGCCATATATTGGAAGAAGGTATCGGGCTTCTACTACGCACTCCTTACAACTTCTGGGTAGCTAAGTGTTGTGGTGTGGAAACGGAGGCCCATAAGTTGATGCTGAATGATACCTCAATTAAAGGGGAGCGGGCCTAACACTATAACTCCTTGGTAAGCTTTTAAGTGAATATGGGTTTAATTGGACATATTGATGAGCTTGAACTTGGACTCCCTCTCCGCGATCTCCTCGGAAAAAAGGCACCAGATATCTACCACGTGCTCCTAACATTAAGCATAAGAAAGACATGTTAGTGTAAGGTCAAATAATTGATATATTCAAGTTGGAACATAACTCATTATTTAAGCTTTTGAGAAGAAGATAGGGGTCCATTGAATGAGTTTTTTTTTTATCGAACCACTAGATGAGTTAATGAGTTCAGAATTAGGCTTCTTTTTTATAATCTCACCCTAGGAAGGTATTGGACTTCCACTCCATATTCCAATAGATTTGAACTCTTATACCAGTCAGGCTACTACTTCTCATAAAACCTGAATTTATAACAAAATGAATCCCATTATTTATCTAGATATTTTAAGATGCAATATATTATATTTAAAGTTAAGGAAATATTTGGTTATCTCTCTGGTTGCTACCTAAAATAAACTCTCATTTTGATCTAAGCACATGTGCTCGATCTAGTTAAAGACAAATCATCCATGATGAGAACAACGACTCCACATGGAACTTCCTCAAGTTTTGGCATTAATAAACGAGACCAACTAAGAATCAAATATGAGACCTTACCCTTTATTTAGGCTTAAAATCCAAAATGCTTTACCCAGTAAACTTAACTCCATGGAATTAGATATAATCATAATGATTGCATGTCAGATATGAATATGTAGGGCGACATCAGCTCTAAAAGATCATGATGATGGTGATAGAAGACCAAATCTCTCGCATGGTTTCTATTAAATGGTGATTGTTACTTCGATGGTTGGTCAGTCTTCAAGACCACCTACTTGATAGATGGGTCCAAACGTGATTAATAGAAATGCCAATTCATGCTAAGACCACTATCCTTTACTACTGTCGGTGGAAAATATCCCATAGTCGATCTTGCATTTATTAACCTCAATAAACATGTTTGCTTTCTTAATAAGTAGTTTCTTCATAATAAAGAGATTCTATCTAAAATTGAGGGGGAAATTATCAAAAAGTTTTAAAATTATTGCACTTGTACCGATTCAATCCTAAATCTTTTGATAATTTGTTATTTTAGTCATTCTGGCCAATTTTGACTAGAAAACATTGATGAGACGATTTGGTCAATACCAATTGTACTATGTGACAAGGCTGGCATGGACGTAGACAAATTTTTCTGAATTTTTAAATTAGTTTTCCTTTTTTTCTTTTTTTCTTTTACATTTTTTTCCAACTCTTGGCCGGCAAGGGTGTTAGCCCTCGCCTTGATCCACGCTAGGCTGTGACCCTCACTTATAGGGTCACAAGTCCTCACCTATGGCTAGCGAGGGTTGGCCAACAACCTTCAAACCCTTGTCGGCTAAGAGTTGGAAAAGAAAAATGAAAAATAAAATTATATATATATATATATATATATATTCAGATTTTTTTTTAAATGCAAAAAAATTATCCACGTTAATATTGATCATGTCACGTAAGACGGTCAACACGATTAAATTGCCATATTAGTATTTTTTGACCCAAATTGATCCTAATGTATTAATTGGCAAATTGTCAAAAGATTTCAGAGTAAATTAACATAATTGAATAGTTTAGGATTGGAAATTGTCAAATTGGCACAATTGAAAGATTTAGGATTGAATTGGCACAATTGTAAAGTTTAGGATTGAATTGACACAATTGTAAAATTTGGGACTAAATTGACACAAATGCAATGAATTTATGATTTTTTTGGTAATTTTCTCTATAATTGAGTGCATATACTTCATGACTCCAGTGATCTTGCGCAGGGAAAAGAAAACCCTAAAGCCATGTCGTGTCATTGACTTGTCGACATTTAACAAAAATAATATATACGAAATAACTAAATTAATAAATCATCAAAATGTTTAAGACTAAATGGACACTATTAAAAGATTTATAATTGAAAATTTTGTGACTGAATTGGCACACATGCTATAAATTTAGAATTTTTTTTGGTAATTTTCTCTAAAATTGAGATTGTATGGCAATCCTAAGCAGGGGAAAGAAAACCCTAAAGCCATATCATGTCACTGAGTTGCCGACATTTCAACAAAAAGAATATGCAAAGAGAATATAGAGAGTTCACATCGTCCATCTCGACGTCAAGCTCATGAGGCGACGCATTTAATGTGCAGTAGCAGGGAATGGTCCAGCGCGGAAATTATAGAAAACCCTCAAGATTGGTATGACTAGCCGTATAACCCTAATAAATTCCCATGTTGGACCACATTGAATAAAAACACCTCGTGTAAACCCATCAACATATCAGGATGGGACCAAAGGGGAGCTGGGGACGAGCATGAAGGCCATATGCGCACTCGCCTTAAGCCCTCCAGGCCAATGCAGAGCCAGGTTTTGACATGCAATGGCGCCAAGGACTGTCACGTGCCTCTGGACCATGCAGCACACATCTTTTGTAGGGCTAGAGAGAGAGAGAGAGAGAGAGAGAGAGAGAGAGAGAGAGAGAGCGAAGGGGGTTGCTTTCTATATCAGGGGACAGCTAGGGCGTTTTCAAGCGTTTTTCGACGAAATATACACTTGGCTTATAGAACAGATGAACCAACAACTCTTCTCTCAATCGCTCGTTGGGCATTTCGGTGACTGCAATTGGTGGAGGCGGCACCCACTATGAAAGACACAGCTTTGTTTTAAGCTCGAGCTTGCTTTCTTGAGTCCAGATGATGACTCAAGACTTCAGAAAAAGAGGCCAGACTGAGTAGTTTCCTAAATCGCATGTATGATCCATCTGCTTTTCATGAGCTATCACTTGGGACTTCCGGAAACGCCCAGTAGTAAGCATGCCAAAACAACAAAACCCACGAAATCGTAACATGACAACATTTAAATAGGATGATAACTTGAGATCATCTACATAGGCTGTCCTGCTTTTCGATGACAAATTCTGGACTGTATGAAATTATGTACTTATTTTTGCTCTAAAAGCACATCAATTAGTGCAGTTAACAGTATCTTGAGTCATCTGATTGATGGTTTTTCGTCGTATCTTGAAGTCTCATATAGCGAGCCTAGAAGGAAAAAAAGAAAAGAAAAAATCGATTGAAAAGTGAGGAAGAAATTAGTGTTAGACGGTAGTAGCTGATGAAGCCGTGGACCCAAAAGATATCTTATGGGGCAGGCAATAATTAGTAGGACCCATTTTTGGTCCTAAAATAATGGGATTTTCCAAGAACTCTTTGACGTTGATGGTCTCAATCTCTCTCTCTCTCTCCCCTTCCTAGTCTTGAGTTGCTTTCATCTCATCTCAAGCCAATCCAATGATTTGCCATGCTTGACTTTGGTAGGGATATAACTCCCAACGACAAACCTCTCTCAGCTCACTCTCATCTCTCCAGTTTAGCAATTAGCCAAACCAATGCAATAATGGACCGTCCACTCATTTTGATCCGCTTCACTAGTCAACCATTTCAGTCAACAAAAAAGGAAATGATTTGTGAAAGTTGTGTATATCAACTCATTCTAAATATTTAAAGAGTGATATGGAGAAGGACATGATATTTATTTTTCTTTTAAATGCCAACAATATTTCAAAGAAGGTGCCAACTATTTGCGGCGCTGTATAATCAATTAGGACCCCTCTCTATCATTTTTGAATGCACGCTTATTGGCAACAGTATCTATGAAAATAACCGACCTCCCTGTTGATGTGCCTTCTCATAAAAAGAGGATGGCCTTTAGCTTTTGTGAAAGGTTGTATGCATTTGTTATAATTTTTTTTTTTTTATGTGTATCCCCTCCTAAACAGTTAATATATAAGGTATATTGCCTGTGTAAAACAATATTTGTCCAAAAAGCAAAGACATTGAAACTTTCACTTATTAGTGAGTTGAATTTATTTATAATTATTAAAAACTATTTACGCATTATCAGCCAAAATCCTATTTCTAAGATGATTATTTCTACTTCCAATGTTTAGAATAATAATCCATGTAATCTTCTCTTTTAAGGGAGTTATATTTGCTACTTGAATGGCTTTGATAATTCATCAACCTCGCTTTCTTAGTTCCTTCCGACTTTCACCATATAACAAATAACTTCTACATGATTTTGAGGTATTCTCTCTAATAAGGACCTTGTTCCCATGTATCCATAGAGAACTAATTGAGTTAATTAAAGTAGGGACAAAAAAAAAAAACTACATCGAGACATTTTGAAAATTAGAAAAGTGCACGATTTGAAAAGATTAAGTATTTCAGGTGTTATATTACAATACCTTAAGTCATTGGTCGCATAATATAAAGACGACTGGTGCATAAAAAACTGCAAAAAAAAAAAAAAAATCTTAATTGATTGCCACTAAGATACTAGTTAAGAAGATCATTACGACAAAATGTCGTTACGAAATTCTTTTAATTTTTTTTTTAATGGTCGGCAAATTCTTGGCAGGAGAGTTTGCATTCATATTTCAAAATCTCCCTTTGGTGCACAAGTGCACCGTCACCATCAATCCAATTTGTGGTGACCTGCTTTTGAAAACCTACTTTTTTTTCTTTTTTCTTTTGTTTTTTAAATCTTCGGGTTTATATCCAAATGAGTCCTGCAGGGACCAAATAAAAACAAAGAAGATCTTAAATTTCAAATCAGTATGACGTACTTCCCGAAAAATTTAAATGATTGAAAATTCTCTCATTTCTTCATACTTCTGACAAAATCCTACTTGAAGTTACGTACATTAATATGTACAAAATCGAATATACTTTCATAGCTAAGGGTAGGCTCATTATTTTTCAATTTGCCATTTAGTATCACATGGTATAATTAGAAGATGAGGCGTGAATAACATGAAGGTTTTTTTTAAGACCACCAAAAATTGAAATAATTGAAAGCAAAAATAGAGAGAGATTAGACCAATAAAAGAAAACAAAAAAAAAAAGTGAGGGGAAAAAAAAAAGACGATGAGGGTGAGCATCCGAAAGGTAGCTGTTAATTGTATTTGAATTTTTGTGTGTCCGCCTACTTTGCATACCGATGTCATGATTTTTATGATGATCTGATATGCATTGAAAAATTTTGTGACGATAGTTTCAATAATTTTCTTAGGATTTAGTTTGTAATGTTTGTATTTGGATTTAGGGTTTTGAGTGACTTTTCTCTTTCAGTGTACTTTGAGTTTAAGTGGTGAATGTCTTCTCCTCCTTTGCCTGTGAACGTTGGCCAACAACCAAATTCCCCTCTATTGGCTAGATTTATAGATCCCCTAAATGTGAACTTCCGTGGTTGGTGTGGTTGATTTGGATGTAAGGAAATTTTCAACTCGAGAACTGAAAGTTGGCCGTTCAAACCCCACCAAATACATGCGGACAATTCTGGATCAAGGCCACCTATGCAGGCTACAGCCCTTGAAGTTAAGCAGTTCATTAGACTTGCAGAGTGATTTATTGATCTCCAGACATTTGGCCCTCTGTGCTCGTACCTTGAGTTATGAAACACCTGTTAAATCAAAAGCACTCGGAACTAGAGATTCTCTTTTATCAGTAGAATGTAAAAAGTGAAATGACATGTGAAAGATGAATGACATTCCTTTACTTATACGTAAGTTTAGTGCTGAAAATTATCTGAGGGCCACGTACTCCTTCGGACAGTTGCCCGACTCCTAATCGCTTTTCCTCGCCTTCCGAGTGACGCTTTCACGTTCGGTTCCATCAGAAGATGATATACGGATGGTCCCTAAGGATATGACCAATGATCTCTAATTCATTTAAAATACGCAAAATGTTCTAGGTGGGACAAAAAGCACCAATCATAAGAAGTCTAAGCCTCGCACACGTGGCATGAAGAAGCTTCCAGATCGTATGTCATACGCCGTACAAATGTGTTTATACGTATAACATAAGTATACCGATCATTATATTTATGTTTATGGCTGAAGCCCGACCTGATAGAAGTCCGGCTGGTATTTTAGATGTCGTCGAAGTCCATGGTGGAGCTTGTTCTTGGATTAAAAAGGTAAAAAAATTACGAAAATCAAGGTTTCCAAGTTTGAGTCAGCAAGCCGCACATGAACATATAAAAATGAAATCTTTCTTTGTGTGGGTGGGTTCTCGGTTCAACCAAAATAAAGTGGCTTCTCTTCTTATTTTACACAGAGTTTCCATTAGAGTGTTCTGTATCTCTCTTGAAATTCTATTGAAGATATCACTATTAGAGATTATGAGTAAACACAATTGAGAATCTTTTGAGTGTAATTTGAGGTTAGAAAACACGCAAACTATTGAGTGATTGTAAGCTCTATAGTTCTCCAGATTCATGGTAATTTTCTTGACAGCTGATTCTCTCGGTGAATGAGGCATTGGCACCGAATCGAATCACGTAAATCTATGATGTCTATATATTTCTTTTTGATTGCTCTGTAATTTCATTCTCTCGCATTTGATATTGAATTGCAAGACGTGGTTAGCTTCTATGTTATTTCAAACATGTAGAAATAGTTCCAGGCACTAGAATTGATGGGCACATGTTGATGACAAAGACCCATATTGTGCAAAATAAGATCATCTATATAAATGGACATTGCTGTACATACATTGCCCTCAAATGCACCGTGGAAGAGAAAAGTACTTAAGCAAGAATGACCATCTAATTCAACTTCTACAGAAATTTCTAGCACTAACACCCAAGCTTTCATTCCCATCTGTGATGAGTATATCTAACTAAACAAAGGACAGTAAACTTACAACAATTTACACATGTACAAACTTCAGAAATTTAATCTCCTTCACTTCTTCTTTTTTTTGCCCCCGAAATCCTCTTCGGTTCACCTATCCGGCCACCAAAGAAAATGACCTTCATGTCACTAACTTAATCAATTCTTGTAAAATTCTCTCACTCACTCTCTCTCCCTTTTCTAGTCTTTTTCTTTTCCCACTTAAATCAGCAACATGTTGCTGCTTCCGATCCTAATTGATGAAATCAAGGATTTATAATTCCAACTGTTTAGGGATGTAGAGGTGTTGCATGAGACAAAGCCGTGAAATGCATGCCTTCAACATCTAAACGCCACAGTTGCCCAATGTCTTGAGAAATGCTTCTCGCATCCAAGGAAGCACCGAGGAGGCCGCGTTTGGTGAATCCCACGGAGTACAGCCCGTTCTTGCCTTTCCATCCATTTGGGAATGGCTTCTTTGGGAACCCATCTTCCTCAGAGAACATGTCTCCCTCCTAATTATGGCAACCAAAGAAAAAAAAAGAGGAATTGCTCTTTCAATGGCCTTTTGTCATTCTTGTAGGAAAAAAAGAGTTAATTTCTAGATTTTGATTTTTGATTGATGGATAGAAAGAAGAGGAAAGAGAGAGAGAAAGAGCATGTACCGACCTTCAACCACGAGGGCACGTTACTTCTATACCCTGTCGCGAGGATAATAGCATCGAAGGTCTCCGATTTCCCATCAACAAACTCCACGGCATGGCGTCGTATTCTCTTTATCCCACGGAAAACCTATACAATTGCAACCCGCACCAGATCAATAATCGTTTCGCGTCTCTCATCAAAAGTAGAATTGATATTGCAAATGAATGCTAATTGGAGATACTAATTAGGATGTTGAGGATGACAATTGGATTTGCTTATCACATCGATGATAGAGATCGAAAGAAGGAAGTAAGGAACCCGACCTTGATATGTCCACTTTTGATTTTTGCAAGCGTACCCACGTCCAACACCGGCGTCTTGCCAGACATGCTCTTGAGCTGGAGAGGTCCGACCTTCGGGCGATTAAGGCCGTAGCTAGTGGTGTCGCCGAGGATAAAATACGACATCAATAGTAGAAACCAATCCACTAGGCTGATGGGGAGCCACTTGAGCAACCACATGGATATGCCAAAAGTCGATCGTCCGAGCATCTCTTGAGGTAAGACGTGCACCTGCAAACACTCCAGAAAGAAAAAGTCGCTTAAAAAGCATAAAAAACCAATGGTCCAAAAGGATGAGATCACATATATATTATGATGAGCTTGTAAAAGATCCAGGGCACGACGCTCGCATATTACATTTATTCACCCGTAACTTTACTGCAACCTCTGAAAGCTGAACCCTTTTTTTCCTGGCGATGCGGTCCACCTTGCGCATGCGAAGCAAACTTCAAGAAAGTCTGTATTTAACACACTTTTTTAATGGAAGATCATACCACACTAAATAACAGTTTGATTGTTTGTCAGTGATTAAAAGAATACTACTTTGAAAACCCAATATAGCTGAAAGAAGGCACTTCGTAATCAGTTTCTTTTTATGCTTATGGATTGCGGGGTCAAACAGCAATGGCTGAAGTGATGCCTCTTTTACAGCGGTGACAATGAACTTCGTTTCTTATCGAATTGTTCACCCTAGTCATTGGGGAGTAAACACAAGCTTTACTAAAGAAAGAGAGAGTTCTTGTTTTGAACTTGAAGAAGTTATGTGATGCAAATAATTGGTTGGAATAAAATTTGGTAGAAATGATGCAAATCCAAAATACCCAGAAAAGGGAAAACTCTTTTTCTCATTGTATATATTAAGGGTATACAAATTTGCTAGGTTTTTCACAGGAAGAGAGCCCGATTAGTGCTTACCGAATCTCTAACAGCAAGAGATGGACAGGCATTGAAATTGCAAAGATCCAAGCTCACTTCCATGCCCGAATTCCCGCATCCAATCACCAATACTCTCTTCCCACAAAAAATCTCACCACTCTTGTAAGAGCTTGTGTGCAGAATCTGCCCTCCAAAGTCGCTCATCCCTTCAAATTGTGGGACGAGCTCCTCAGCATTCTCCCCGGTCGCCACAATCAGCCACCGGCTCAAGTATTCGGTCTCTTCCCCCTTATGACCCGAGCTCTTGACTCGCCAGCACTGTGAACTTTGATCAAACTCCGCATTCGTGACTGTTTGATTGAAAACCGGCCTCAGGTCGAAGCGTTTGGTGTACAAATACAAGTAGGCAAGGAATTGTTGCTTTGTCGGGTAGGTTGGGAAGTCTTTGGGGAATGGCATATGCGGAAGCTCGCAGAATTGCTTCGGGAGGTGAAGGCGAAGGCGGTCATAGGTCTTGTGTTCCCACAAAGATCCTATGCAATTAGTCCTTTCGAGGATCAAGCTCGGCACACCTCGTTCTTTTAGGCAAGCAGCAGTGGCGAGCCCCGACGGGCCAGCGCCAACTATCAAAGGCCCATTTACAGGAGGATCTTGAACTCGCTTAACTTCCATTTCTCTAAGATAGTCCATTAACATGTGATCTGAGAGATCAAAGGGTGTACATAGAAGAGATTGCTATGCTTCAACAATGATTGGAGGGAGCGTGATGTGGAAAACTAAGTCACGCTTTACACTGGTAGTGAGATTTCGAGAAGATAATTTCTTTGTCGCCTAAGAAAATCGAGGCATGTTATGGGGCATTTTTCTTGGAATTCTGGGGTTGGATTGACTGAAAAGGGCTTGTGAGTCTTATCATCTCCTCTAAATTCAAACGAAAGGTGTGCGCCCTATGTTTTGTTCTCCCTAGGAGAAGAAAAAAGAGAACGATGTAAGATAGACCTAAGAAGCGTAGAATGAGAGAGAGAGAGAGAGAGAGAGAGAGAGAGAGAGAGGCAGAAAGGTGTAATCGAGGAAGAAGAGAACAGTGTTTCAAATATATATACGTTTTTTTTTTTTTTTTTTTTTGAGCAAGTCAAATATATATACAAGTTTTTTTGATCAGTCCTACTCTATTCCTACTCTACACTCACTCGCAGACTTGTGCCCTGCCTCGTGTAGGGCGTGGGAGTCGCAACCCACTCTCGAAACTTACTCGTTCCTACCCCCATCCCCCCCTGAGAAGGTGGAGATTTGAACCCCTCACCTCCCCCTTCCATGTTGGAAGGGTGGCCATTGGAGTAAACCTCCAGTGGTTTATATACGAGTTTGGTGAGTGTCAAAGTGATTATATAATTAGTGGGGCAACTCCATTGAAGCAATTAACTTCCATGAATCACCAACAACCACCATCGTCTTGAACTCGGCGACACCACAGGGCAAACGCACAAGAATGTACCTAAGAAACTCAGAAAGAACATTCTTTGGCCAAAATAAAGTAAATTAAAAAGGGTTAATACCCTGAAAAACCCTAAACTTGTACACTTGTGACAAATTTACCCCAAACTATTTTTTTTACCATGAAAAACCCCAAACTGGTAAATCGTGACAAATTTACCTCGATCGACTATAAAAAACCCTAAACCGGGTACATTTATGACAAGTTTACTCCAAATTAATTTATTCGACTACAAAAAACCCCAAACTGATAAATTTGTGATAAATATACATTCCACTAAATTGGATTAATACCACAAAAAAATCAACAAAATTGTAAACCGTGACAAACGGAGTGTACAATCCTAAATTGGTATATTAATCAACTGTCACGTTTCATTTAACTTAATAATTTAACAGTAAAATTTAACGAAAACTAACATAGGGTAAATTTGTCACAAGTGTATCAGTTTGGGGTTTTTGGTGGTCAAAAATAGTTTGGGGTAAATTTGTCACAAGTGTACCAGTTTGGGGTTTTTGGTAACTAACCCAATTAAAAAATTAGGACGAGCATACCCTTTTCTTTTCTTTTCTTTTCTTTTTCTCTTCTTTTTTTTTTTTTTTTTTTTTACAGTGACTGCAATATAGCTAATGCCAGAATCTTATTATTGGTGAAAGGAAACTACTTACAAAAACGGATGGCAAAGATGAAATTGAAAGGTCAACCATTTAATGTTCAAGATGTGGACGTTTTTTTTATTAGGGTTTTCTTGAGAGATCGATGGTCCCACTAGTTCTTTGGTTTCCAGCAAGGAGAGAGAATCCATTGAAGAGAAGAAGCGAAGCCTCGCGTGATCCCCCAAAGACCTTTCCACAGTTGCAAACCGTTCGATTTAAAGGCTTTCTCGAGCTGCCATCATGTGATTTTTAACCACGTAGCCCCTGTTCCTTCGAATTTTGAAGGTCACAAGGACTCGCCAAATTATTACCAACAAAGATAGAACGCCATGGAAAGGGAAATGGTTTCAAAAATTAGTAATGAAGAACGTGTGGGAGGAAGGATTTGCTTATGAATTTGATTACTTAGACAATAATATAAATCGATCATGTTTTGAAATGGAGTTGGTGCTCACACATGAAGTGGAACAGAAAAAGTAATTAAATTAAAAACTCGAAGATGTGTTTAGGAGAGTGAAGTCCCCAATCGGGTAATCTATGAGGGTTGGAGCGGTTAACTCATTTAACTTGACCCATATAATTCGTTATATTAACCGCTTCTTAGGTCAAATTTTCAATACGGGACTCATTCCAAAGAATCCAAGGACATAAATTCAGTCCTATAAAAAGTATGCAGGCTCTTTGAAAAGTTTCGAGTTACTTTTAAAACTATTTATAGTAAGTGGATTATCGCAATACTCCATCTTGATGTTAGCAATCGACGTTATAGCCATCTAACTAATGTCTTCAATGCAAATGCATTTTTTACTAACTTTAATGAGTGCAATGGTACGTCGAAACTTTTGTGACGTTAAGATTTAAATTTGATGAAGAGGTTAGTTGATGTATACATATGATTTCTCCATAAACTAGCAATAAACTTCCCTATGCACGCATGCCATTTCTTTATTTGGGCAGAACTTTCCAAACAATTTAACTTTTCCTAAGACTTGAAAATTGGAGAAATTGTCCAATTAGTTCTAAATCTATTATACGAATACCAATTCAATCCTAAACTTTCCAATTTTACCAATTTTGCCATAAATCTTTGTATGAAATTTCAATATAATTTTTCTAACTAATTTTTAGCATTAGTCGCCGACGTGGTGGCATGCCACATAAACCGGCTGAGGATGATTGAACTATCATGTCAGTGACTTCTAGTGAAATTCGACAAAAAGACTACATTGGAATTTCGTACAAATATTTAGGACTATAATGGTAAAATTGAAAAAAATTAAAACTAAATTGACATTCATACAATAAATTTAGGATTAGGTTGGGTGATATTCCCAAAATGGAGGTGTAGCCATCTTGTTTTTCTTGTGAAAAATTTATAAAATGGCGTATGTGACCTGTGTAATCTAACTCAAATCTCAAGCATCTATGAAAAATCATTGATCAACATCAAAGAAGCCTTGAAGTGAACTTCATTTCATCTTCGATGTACTCCTTTTGGACTCTTAATCCAATGAATCGGGAGGATCACTGTGAATAGTTCCATCGCATGCACATGAAAGATAAGATGCGATGCCACCAAGCATGCATGTGCATCCACTTGGCTAAACCGTATGAAAGAGACGAACGCGCGCAGATATGATTCCCTTTTCACTGAATTGTTCAATATGGTCGTATCATATTGTGTTCCATCCCAAGATCCTTTTAGAATGGGGTAACTTGCGATTTCTCACGGCATTCCGATTTCCGAGATTCCAATCCCATGTGATCCGGATCCTCCCAAATTAGGTTGGCAATATGAGTGGGCGAAAAATTGAAAACCGAAGGATCTTAAATTTAGGCCACGAATACCCTGTTTTCTTCCATCCGCAGTGCCACTTTTCACTTCCCCCGGAGGCAGAGGAACAAACAAGTACCCCTCCACCAACTTCGGAGAACATGGCCTCCTTTCGAGTTCTTTCTTGTTTTGTGCTTCGAATATACTGTGACATGATGGAACGCGACGAGTCCCTTTCAATCGAATGATCATGAGCGCTCGAAAAGAAAATCGACGAAACGCTGGTCCCCTTAGCTACGTTTGAACCGATTGATAATATTATGAGACATAAGGCAAGATACTTTTCCTTGCGGAAAAGTCATAAACCTATTTCATTGATACAAATTTAGTTTCAAATCTTTCAATAGTTCCAGTTTAATCTTAAACATTTTTACCTAGAGCCAATTTGGTCTTTTTGACTAATTTTGACTGAATATTGCTAACATGGACTCCGGCCAGCCTATGTGGCAAGACCGATGCCGACATGAATAACTTTTAATAATATTTTAATAATTTTATATTTTTTTAGTTTCTTTTTTTTTTCCCTTCCCCTTCCTCTAGCCGATTGCCAAACCCCAGTGACCGACCAAAGGCGACAGACTTCATTGACCTCTAGCCAACTCATTCGATCTAATGAGGTCACGCCTCACCTAACCCCGGTAAGGCTTGAGCCCTGGCTAATGATTTCGGCAATGATTCTTGCGAGTTCGATACCATGAAAAAAAGAGTTGAACGTGATTGGATGTTTCGAATGTAGGTGGGAGTGTTCAGCAGTCAACTTCTGGAGGTGGGGATTATTACTTAGAGTACACACGAAGCGTCATGTTCTTCGAGTGATTTACAGTTAGGGAACGTTTTCCACCATCGATCGTGGCCATTGGGAACATGAAAGCTAGGGCCTCCAAAACCATGTGGAATAAAGAGATCTTCATAAACAAATGATAGACTTCATGGATGCCATCTTCCCTTCTTATATATATGTTACCCATCGTTTTCAAATACAGTACTTAGAAGTTTTGAAGGTCCAACCTAAAAACTTGAGCCGATAGATAACAAGAGACCTAATATGTAAAGAATTTATAAATCTCATAAGCAAGCAATACAAGATACTTCAATGACCCCTTCCACATGCAAGCCAGATCAGGAACAATATGTGGAGTTTGACAAACGAAGGGCTGCACAGACAAAATAAGCTAGGATAGAACTTGACTATGATATCAAGTTAGAATGTTTGACTAAAAGCTTAAGCTGATTGATGGAGAGGGACTACATGTGTATAAAAAAGTATATAAATCCCATGGACAAGTCATGTGTGATATTTGTTGAGGTTATCTCATATCAATTATGGAAGAGACTAGTAGTCGGTTTATAAGTGTAAAAGAAAATCTCCCCATTTTTTGAGCTAGTTTTTGGGATCAAAGAGATCTAAAAATCACCTGATACTGATATCAAAGCCCATGTCACCAACAAGTCTAGATCCACCAATCACATGGAAGATTTGCAAATTCTATCAATCACCATTTGAGCTAGTGTTTAGGGAGAGAAGCCTGAGAGCCTATCAATGAGAGCCTATCAATGAGTTTGACCTAATAATGCATGCATGATTGCAAATGCTTTGAAGGGAATGCAATCCTTAATGATTGAGCTTTTTCTCCCCAATTTCTTCCTCTAGAATAATATATTTTTCCCCTTTTTTAGTTGCCATGCTTAAAAGTTAGGTCGATGATTAGTGCATAATGAAGGGTTCACTAAGATAAAAAGTTGTGAGCTTTTAGCTAAGTGAGAACCTAAGTCGCTTCCCATGAAAAAGAGAGAAGATTGGTTTCTGTTATTCTTGTCCAGCATGTTCCGTACATGATTAGCGAAGAGAGAGAGAGAGAGAGAGAGAGGGAAAAAGCAAGAATTTGGGCCAGTTGCAACATACGTCCATCATCTTCAAGTGTTTACAATTTGTCAATCATAACCTTAGATTTTAACCATTTAAACCCCTCAAGCTTTTAATGTGAGCGAATTCGTAGGTATGATTGTAGGAAAAAAATTACACTCTGCGTCCTACGTAAAATGTGTAATAGGCGTAGGATTAGTATCCTCTAAGATCAGCATACTAAATATTTGAGTTTGAAATTATGTGCTTCATGTATTATCTGGAGATAAGTACGCTAAAAATACCAAAAACTATGTATGATGCTCACTTTAGTACCAAAAATTTTTGTTGGCTCACTTAAGTGCTAAATCGGAGAAAAAACGATCATTGAAGTGGCAACGGCCAGAAATTCCGACAAAATTAATTACATGGTATTTATGATTAAAATTATAATATGAATTGGCAAATTTTAAGAAAGTCCAATCTAGGTGGCATTTTTACGTGGTGTGTTTGACACTAAAGTGATTGGTTTTTTAATAACGACTGATATCTTGAAGTAATCGCTTTAAATAAAATTTGGCACTCAAATGATCATTATTTACAACTTTTAGATGACGTCGTTTAGAAGTTATATGTTGACTAGGCACACCGGCAAGCCACATACAATTGGGAAATTAATAAGATGTAACCACATCGGATTTTTGGCAACTCAAATCAAAATTTATGTTTAAGTGATTGTTTTTTCAAAATATTGTCACTTAAGCAATCCGCTTGGTACTAAATTGAGCATCGTATGCAACTTTTGCACTCTTAGTATACTTATCTAATTATCTTGAGAAAGGAGGATTGAACCAAAAAGAGAGAGCCCTTCATTTCAAAAATGTGAAGAAGACTCACTCAGCTCTTTAAAATGAAGATGGTATTCAATTTCGGTGAAAATTCACATGCAAGCTCGAATGGTGATACATATGTTGATTTTGATCCCAAAAACTTCTTTCATTGCATTAGAAGATGGATCTACTATAGCTACATTTTGTCTGTGAAGCCTAGACGAGGAAAATTGTCCAAAAAGTCCTAAATCTGTTACATTTTCGCCAATTTAGTCCTAAATTTTTTAATTTTGCCAATTGATTTCAAACCTTTTTATTTTTTACCAATTGAATCCATCTTATCAATTTTAGCTAGAATTCGCCGATGTGGACGCCGACCATCCTATATGGCACGACTAGCAACTCATGTAGCAACTCATGTAGACATTTTATTTATTTATTTATTTATTTATTTTACTTTTTTTCCTTTTCTTTGCTTTTAAAAAAAAATGTTTTTGAAGAGAGAGATGGTGAGAGTTCCTAGCCAACCCTTGCTAGCCATAGGTGGGGGCCAGCTGATCTTCGCTGGCTTTGGGCAAAGGCGTTGCCTCCCTCGCCGAGTTTGGGGTATGGCCTCAATGCCCTCATGCAAAATCGGCAAGGGCTGCGACTCCTTTGCCAAATCTAGCTAGGCGAGGGCCTAGCAGCCTCGCCTAAAGTTGTGGCCATCACCTAGAGCTGGCGAGGGAGGTGATGCCCTCTCCCAAAGCTGACAAGAGAGACGATACCCTCTCCCAGAGCTGACAAGAGAGACAATACCCTCTCCTAGGTCTAGTGAGGGTTGCCAATGACACCATCTCCCAGAGCCGACAAGCCCTTGCCGGCCCTCTCTCCAAAACCTTTAAAAAGAATAAGAGGAAAAAAAAAAAGAAACAAATCATAATTTTTTTTAAAATTATGAAAAATGTCTACGTTAGCAATTTCTAGCCAATTTTGGTCAGATGGACTCAACTGGTAAAAGATGAAAATGTTTAGGACTTAATTGACAAAATCAAAAGGTTTAGAAATGAATTGGCAAAAATAACAATAGATTTATGACTTTTTAAACAATTTTTCTGACTATATGTTTTATCTATATAATGGAAACAAAATCAGAAAGCTTAAGAGGATGATCAATGGTCAAGCATTTAGTTCGGATGTAGCACATCTCGTCTTCCACTTAGAATAATCTTAAGGGCTGCGCTCTCTACCTTGCGGATAAAACCACTAGCGCACATAGGAAGCTGGCCGCTGCCAGGTGAGCAAAAGAAATTTCCCCAATTATAGAGGGAAATTTTTTTTTTCGAAAATAGAAATTTATGATAATTCAATACGAAAAACTTTATCTTGACCCCACAACCTCAAATTCGATTAGCCATGGGGCAAAACTTTACCTAATGCATGTAACCAAGACGGTTGACGTGCATTCGTGGGGAGTGATAGTTCGCAAAAGAAAAGGTATACATAGATTAATGGTATCTCTCGATTGCTGACTAGAAACGCAAAAGGCTAAAGTAATAGTGCAAAATAAAGTTCATCATTTGGAGTTCAGCTTGTTTGGCATCTGCCAATAGGAGAGGTCTACGAACGAATGAGTAAGTGGAAGCATTAAAGAAGCTAATTCTCTCCAAGTTTATAGGTAAGGGCGACAATAATGCAACTTTTGTTGCAGTATTATACCCTGATTTAGCATACTACAGATCTCAAACTTGCCAAATTCAACATAAGACCTCCCTTTAATGCGCTAGGAGTATTTGCGCATACTAGCGTGTGCTGTCTCAATATGAATATGTGGATGCACCAACTTTTTCTTTATCTATGGCGTTTAAGACAATATGGTTATGTGTCTCACGTAACCTTTCGTTATTTATAATGCTCGATGACTTAGGTTGTCCAATTGCAAATAAGAGCGTGCATGAGAAACCTGAAGAACGTGCAAACCCTGCAAAATGGGTGTGGTTGGGTAGGTTTCAAAGTGGATATTAAAGTTCATAGAGTGGGTTTCATGGTACGAAAACAATGAGTTCAAGGTAAGCTATAGGGTTTGTGGTTATACTCCCATGTACTCGTGCTATATGTTGTTAGGTTTCAAAGTGGATATTAGAGTTCATAAGGTGGGTTTCATGTTTCAAAACCAAAGAGTATAACGTAAGCTCTAGGGTTTGTGGTCGTACCCCATGTACTCATGTTGTACGTTGTCCTAGATACTTTGTAAAAATATAGAAGTGAGTCGCGACCCTATCTATGATTTCTTTAATAAGTATATAATATATGTGTACTTAGTTATTTATGATTTTCTCTTTTAGAATTTGTTTACTTTAAAAGTGTGAAAGTCCTAATCAATAGCAATCTCCAACCCCATGAGGAAAAAACTAATATCCATGTACCTGTGTTTGCGACGAGCTTGGCAAATCTAGGACGAAACCTTTTAGTTTTAGGTTTCCATGTAAACTCATTTATATGGGTATAAGTTGATTTATTTTGTCGTCTTTTACTTTGATGTTATTATCATTTTGGAATTGTGTTACTATTAGACATGAACAAGTATTTTGCCCTGTCACTCTTTTATGTTAAGCAATGAACATTTAAAGAGTCAATAATTGAAACTGCAAGATTTTTTTATTCAAAAGAAAAGTTTTAAAAAATACAGTATGTCCTAGAACCTTCAAGTTCTAAATTTCAAGGTAGTTCAATGAGCCTATAAGATAGGTTCCAAGTTTCAAAATTGGAGGAAAAAATCCAAATTCCAAGGTAGTTTCATGAGTCTATAATATAGGTTTTAGGTTCAACATTGAAACCATACCTATAGGGTAGATTTCAAGGTACAATGAATACCCTTTCGTCCTTGGAACCTAAACACCCTTAATTGCAAATATCTATCTTCTTTGGGCCCTCTTAGGGTCTTTTGACGAGTTGTTCCAATTTTATTGTACAGATTTGTTTGCTAAGATATGTTTAATATTCTGAACAAATGTGGAGTTTACATAAAGGTTGCACAAATTTTAATCTTATTAGGAAACTTATGCGCAGTATAGTGAAAAACAAATAATTATATAGTTTTTGAATGGGTTAATCAAAGTAATCCAAGTCATCGTGGATAAACTAAAACGCTGTATATTAAAGTTACTAACTTAGCTAATGTGAAAATTCCCGATGGTTGCTTGATTGCGCTGACTCGCTTAAATAATTACTAACAGACCGCTACATCACTTAGCAAACTAATTTGCTAGATGAATTCTTAATATTTCTAGCATTATTCAAATAATGCACGGATTGACATGGGGCAATCTAATTTAACCTGACTCAATTTGACTTGTGAAGAATGCAGATACTCATTTGGCTCGCATCTCGCTTAATTCATAAAGTTAGTGGAGAATTTTATGCATGGACGCGAGGGTCCACCTACGAGGTAGGTTTCTTGTGCAATCAAAGAAAAGGCATTGTCAGCTTATTATAACACTTGTTGGCTCTCGCTTTTCATAAAATTAACCGTCTGGACTCGGAAGAGCTTAATTGACGGCAGTGTCAACTTGCTGGACAGTATAATTGTAATTTAGCTTATTGCTGAAATGCTTTGTGTGGTGTCGACGAAGATGGCATGACTTCATCTTCCTGGAAGGATCTTGTGCTATTCCAGGCTTTTGCTTTATTTCCTTTATACAATAGTTGGAGTGGTACTGGGAACACGCATGAAGACAGGTAAGGTTAGAATGAAATTGGTGGGGCACGAGAGTTGACATTGTGGAGCCGAGGCTTTGGAGAAAGCACCGAAGAAATTCAACACTTTCATAACGAGGAGATCCATCTAGTTGGATCGACTAGGTAGCATCAATTGATTCTATGAGCTCTATACATTCAATGTGTAGCTTCTTTATATCAGACCACTCGCATGCGTGCTCAACATTCCCTCCCTGCATAGGTGGGTATCTACCACAGTGCGCTAGTTCCCTCAATCCAAGCCCGTTGCTCTTCGGTAGCAATAAAATCTCAACTCGAATCTTCAACTATTTCTCAAACATGTCTTTCACCCATGATCCTTTCCTAGACCAAACTGTGATGGCAAACTGCATATGACAATTGCGAAGATCCTTAAGACTCCTCACTAAGTCTAGGATACCAATACACAGTGCCCACCGATCAACCTTTGATACACCACTGTTGGGGAAATTACTGCAAAAATCCAATGTCTTCATAACGGACGGGAAGATCGAAGAGGGATCTCAAAAGTTGAATTCATTGATATATCTAATTGTACCTATATTCACTTAAAAGCATCTCACTTCACTTAAGCGTTTTATATATTTTTTATATGCATGTAGTATCTTTCAGTCAATTGAACTAAGTGTTTAAGTTGGCCATTCTAAAGAGATATCAGAGTAAGATTGAAATATTAGGTTAGATATTCTAACAATGAGCTCCGAATGGAAATTCATGAGCTCATGCTGAGGATGCTCAGGATGGGGAAGCCCCAAGGAGAAGTCTCAGGAAAAGTTCGTCCGATTCTCATCATATAGGTTTTAAAAAATGGAAAAGGAGATTCCAATATCGAGGTATCGAATTTAATATTACATTATTGCCAATCCATGTACTACAGGACACCCACGACCCACAGACAAACTGGAGAATGGATATTAAAATGAAAAGAAACAGCAGCAAATGAAGGACACACAGACCCATATACACTCATAAATCGTAATTGAGCTTCTGGAATCCATGTCGACCCACCTAAAAGTAAATATCTAACTATACCTTTTACTGAATTAAATAACCCTTGTTGCTCTCAAGTGAGTTTTCTCCGCATTCACACATCATTAACACAACCTAGATCATACCAAACTAAGGCAGGCTTCTCAGATACACACGTCCACATCAATAAATCTCTCTCCCTCTCCTGTCCCAGTTAGTAACTCATCATGGAGAGATCACCGAAAGGTCGACTCTATTACTAAAAAACTTAAGTCATTGATAAGCTATGTGCCAAGTGCTTATCTTGATTGCTTGAAAACATGCAAGTTATTTGACTCGAGATGCTATTTCATTAATACCCTCCATATATATCAAACATATTCCTCAATACTTCCATAAGACCAAGCAGATGCAATATATACAATGTTAAAAAGAACAACACATAAAAGAAAAAAAAAATCCACAGGAGCGTTTTCCGCACTCAAATTTGGTATTAATACACGCACAAGTTTACTTCATGGAGACGGCTAGAATATAATGTGCAGTATCAAGTTGGTAGCTAAGGCAGGAACTCGCGCACATAGAAAAACATATAGAATATCTTTTATTGGACAGAGTGTGAAAAAACTCCTTTGTTTTTCTAAATCACATCCCTGAGTTCTTGGATAGAAGTAAAGTCATGATGATCATCCAGAGGTTCTTAATAGGTATGATGAAAGACTGCAACATAATGCATTTCGTCGGGGCTTTAGATGTCTGGTGTAATATTAGGGATTGACATCAGGTTTGGGTGGGATTTTCATCTACTTTAAAATTTCATGGATGACCTTCCCTTTGAAATTGGAAATTGAAAAAAAAAAATGTATCTATTTTAAGTTTTTAAGAATCATAAAAAATTTTACAAAGAATTATGTACATGTCAATTTTTAAAATATTTTAAAAGATTTGTTTTATGTGAAATAAAGGTCAAAGTTCGAGTGTCATAAAATCTATAAAAAGTAAAAGAGTTAAAATAAAGTCACTCCAAACATAAAGTGACATAAAAAAATGAATATTTTTCTTAACAATATGGCCAATTTTTAAACTCCAACTATATACGCTACGAAAAATCAGAGAAGCTATAGCTTCTTTCTCCATTTCTTCCCCATTTAGGTCCCATATAGAAGCAAATAAACTTCATAATTTCAATTCCAAAATGCTTCCCCTATACTAAAGGTGGTCATTGGGCGGCTTGGGTTTGGTCCAGCTCGAAAGCTGAGCCTAATGTTTGCCCAAACCCCATCACAAATTATTTGTTTAGTAATTTTCTGACCGGGGTGGGGCGAGTCAAAGTTGGGCGGGGCAAGCTTTCTTATGTAATATCATTACTTAAGCCCGTCCACTTATCTCTCAAGCTTGGATAAGCGGCTTGCCTATTGATCACCTCTTCTGTAAATATAATCGGGGAGTGGTCCCCGCCCTTGGATGGAACTAGTATCAAAGAAAAATGGAAGAAAGAGAAAAATCCTCCAAAATTATCATAGTATTTACAAAAGTAAAAAATTGTTGCTCCAATAAAACATGGAATTTAGAGCATACATTGTCAAGATACAGAAAATGTTAGACGGGCGATCTTATCCACCATTAATTTAAGGGCTTAATTTAAGGGTTATTGAGAAAGTAGGTTTTTATAACACTTAAATTAATGGTGAACAATGTCAGTGTCAGCTAAGTAAAATTCTTTTAACACCGCTGGTGTATGATAATACTTACTCATAAAACATCTAGTGGCCGTTTTGTTACGTTTTTTTCATAAACAATTCTTTTTAAAAGCCAGAAAACAGTTTTATCATATGAAAAAACTGTTTGAATGACCCTATTACCTTTAAAGCAAAATATTCTTAATTTTCATAATAAAAAAAGTGATTCTGTTTATCCCTAATTTTAGATTAGTGGAGGGAAATTTTTGTTTGTCTTTTACTAAGTAGACTTTGCTTAAGTAGGCTAAACAATAATGTTATTGTTTTGAAGTGAGAAATATGATTAGTTTTTCGTCTTAATATCATCAAATATATGTGTGTTGCTTCTGTTTATTTCATTTTTCTTTAATTAATTGAGATATACTTTAATAATACAGATTATAAGTAAAAAGCAACTGGGAGCGACAGAATAAAGAAAGCATAAGTAATCCCTGGACACATGACAGATACGTTTACTGGAAATGATATTAAATTAACACATGATTAGATGTAGCTGGACATTATATTTAACGAAGAAACGTTCAAATAAACAAAAATAAAACGACAAGTTGGACGGTTTTGTTGTTTGTAAATTAAAACAAAAATGAATAAACGTAACGAAAAGGCACCCTACTTATCTAATCGGCTAGCCTGTCGAGGAAGGAAGCATGGAACTTGCCTTGATCTATTTAAAACAAAAGAAAGAAAGAAAAATTAGAATTGAACACGTGGGAGACATTACCATCCCCACGAAAAAGGATTAAAAAAGACCAAAGGGGAAATTGCAGCGTTACGATTATTAAAGGGGTAGGCAAGCATTAGCCCCAAAGCAGGTCATTACGGGATGTACGGCAAAGCGAAGCATTTAAGTGTATCTATTGATCGGTCGTGTTGTAGCGACCCGTCCTGTTCATCCAATTGCTTCGTGTACAATGGCAAGTTCTTCAGTGGGGTTCGGTTGAGTACAAATTCGTACCTAACTTTCGCTCTTGCCGGTGATTTTATATGTAATTTAAACAAAATGTCGGTACGAATAATGGGAAATTAGGCCTCGTGGAATCTGTCTAAAGCATGTGAGTTTTTAAAATAAAATGGCTGCAAATTATTCTCTTTACATTCCAAGCGACAAAGGAAATCATAAAAAGGCGAGATGTCAATATGGAAAGGCAATTTTCGGGATGCTTTTATTCCCACTAAAAGAATGATCCTTATTTCAAGAATAACCAAAAGCTTTCTGAGGGATCGATCTTTGTCGTTTGATCACATGATTGGTAGAGAAAGGAAAAGCCATGAGGTGGTTAGGCAAAGACAAGACACTAGATCAATGTTGATTCGCTTTTAAGGCCCCTTTCCCCTTTTAAAAAAGAAAAAAAAAGAAAAAAAAAGAATGATTTGTAAAATAATTTTCCAAAAAACGATTGCTTGCATCGCTAGAAATAATTATTTGATTAAAATAAATTCACCATCAACAATAATTATTGTCCAAACATTTTCGTGATTGATGAAAATAAATTTCAAAATGATCAATTCCCGATCTAGTTCCTAAAAATCAAAACAGGGAACAAGATCGAACCATTGGTTCCAATTCAGTCTAATGAAACTGATCACTTATTTTTTTTCCCACTAATTTTGTTCCCATTACTCTTTTCTAATTACTTGGAATCAGACCAAGATAATAATTCACATTTTACTTTTTTAAATAAATAAAATAAAAAGTGTATTTAGTCAATCCGGTCTAGCTCATCCTTAGAATTGGGAATTAAACCGTTCGAACACCGGTTCCATTTCTAGGAACCGGAAACCGGATTGATACTCCTTGGAATCGGATTAATCGGCTGGTCTCGTCCAATCCGAGCAATTCCTTATTCAAGCGGCCCGTTTTGGACACTCCTAATTTCTATATATAAGTGATAATTTTTAAGAAAATGATTTTCAAATAATCTTTTTTTAGAGAAACAAGCGCACACTTAGTTTTAGAAGTCTCAATTTTCATTTTTAAATAAAGAGCAGAGATTACCATTCACCTGCCACCCAAATAGAAAAAGTAATCACTCATTTTGCATTTATGGGCTCTGGAATTGTGGATTTGATTTGTAGTGGTAATGGGCCGTGCAAGTCACTCGCATTCATTGGACCCATTACATAGTTGTCGGGCTGGGCACACTCCCAGTCCGATCGAATTGATCCCAAAAAATGGCCCATTTGCGTATGTCCAATTTCGAACCGGGTTTCATTCTTTTTCTTTCGACTTGACTCGAACATGCAAGAATCCATGCTTCGTCGAAACAGGGCCGAGCATCACTTTTCAAGCTTGAGTTCGAGCTCGAAGCCTGCAGAACGCAATTGTTCAACAGTTTTTCCAACTTTATTTTTTTATCTATAAATGCGCACGCCTTCAAATGTAGAAAATACAATTATAGCAATAGACTCACGAGCTGCTGAAGTCGAGTATTTTCAAACTCGAGCTTGACCGAGTTAAGTATTCGAGCTATCGAATCTCGGGGGAAAAAAAGACCTTAAGCTAAGTCTCTGTAATCTGCTAGTCGAACTTGAGTAGTTCACTAGTAACTTGAGTCACTCACCATCTATTCTAAAAATAAAAGTGACTAAATATGAGTAGCAGCTCCATACATGTAGTCACATACCTGATATATGATCGATACCCGATACATGATCGATTTACATGCGATACTCACATCACATGAACAAAAAGGAAGCCTACCATTATGGAAAAATTATTAGCTTCACTCGAAACATATTAGTCTAATGCACGTTGTCTGTTTAACCATATGATCTCCACATGGGATCTAGGGGTGAGTATCGGTTTAGGGTCAACCCTGGATCAACCCTAAATCGGCCCAACTTGCCAGTCCTAGTCCGGTTCCCTGGGAGACTGGGTCGGTTCCTTGGTTTTAGAATTCCTGGATTAACACTTGTGCAGGTCGGTCCTCGATCTTGAGAGTTTTGGATCAGTCCAACCTGAACCAACCCTGACTATATATATAATAATATTTATAATTTTTTTATATAGAGAAAATCTTAAAATAAACGGCGTTAACAACATTAAACAACTTTTTAGTGAAGAGTTCAAGTAATTTTACATTATTATTTAATAACTTTGATTTTTAATGTCTTTTACGACGTCAATATTCATAATTTATTAAGGTGGAAAATGTTTTTGTGAGGAGTTCTCATGGCGTCCAAAAAGGCACCTTATGACATCCTCATCTAGTATTCGTTGTCTTTTGTCTTATTTGTTATCTTAGTCTTCAATTTGCCAAAATCGAAAGATCGATCTTAGTCTTCAATTTGCCAAAATTGAAAGATCGCCACTCAACACTCGCCTCACTCGCTTTGGGTCACTTGTGCCGCTCACCGCTTGATGCTCATTTGGCTTGTTGCTCCTTGCTCGATATTCGATGCTCATTCTATTTGACACTCACGCCACTTGACCCTTACCGCTTGCCTTCCTTAACTGACCTCACTCATTTACGGTCTTCGGTTGCCCTTTCAAGGAGTACAAAAAATTAAATAAAAAATTATCGGTTGATTCTGGGTTGACCTTGAAACCGTATTAAATCTATTGGGTCAATCCGGTCCTCAATTGTTTTTTCAAGAAGTACAAAAAATGAAATAAAAAATTATCGGCTGGTTCCGAGTTGACCCTGGAATCGAACCAAACCCCTTGGGTTAGTTCGATCCACGGTCCTAAGCTCAATAGGGTCGGTCTTCGGTCCCAAAATTGAGGACCAAGATCTTGTGCTAAAGAGGGGTAGACCAGCCCAACTCGGACCATGCTCACCCCTAATGGGATCTACAGATCTCGTGATGGGGCCAAACTAATCTAGGGTGCACGTTATGAATTTTCACCATTTTTCCATCAGCTGTTCAAGCCACATGACAAATGCTTGATTGGATGTGAATTTTGTTCGAGGGCACAAGTTCGAAAAGGCGAACGATTATTTTTATTGCAATATGACATAAATAGAAATAACATATGAAAAAAATTAAAACTTGTTTTACTTGTCACCTTAAAACAAATATATATATATATATATATATATATAAAGAACACGGTTATCTATATGACAATTTACCTTTGTCAAAAAAAGAGCGCGATCATCGATGATGCCAATCTAATTAGTGGAAAAGTCACAAATTTATTGATGAGAAAATAGTAACAACCTAGATAATATCGGATTAACGCAGCAGAATAAAACAATTCCCCCTCTTATATAAACCTAATAGGAACTAGGGGTGTGTACCCGGAACCGCCCGAATCAGAAACTGCCTAGACCGGACCGGACTAGACCAGCCAGTTTTTGGTAGTTCCCAAAGAGGGCAATCCGGTTCCCAATTCCCGCTTTTGAAAGTAGTGGCCGATCAATCCAATTCCCGGTTCCAAGGTGAGAACCAGATCCACCAAACCGATTGAACCGGACCAGTTAATTATTTTTATATATAATACTTTTAAATTTCTTTAAAAAATCCTAATTCCTCCAAATTTCTTCCATTTTTCATTTTATTTTTGGCCAAAAACAGAAAATTTACCAGTTCCACCCGGTTGGTCGGTTTGGTTACCGATTCTAGGATCGGTCGGTCTAGTTCCCGGTCTCGAAATTTGGAAACCGGTTCTCCCGGTTCCACCTCAGAATCGGACTAGATCGAAAATTGATTAGTCCTAATAGTAATCAATATAGTATAGCAAAATAAATATCCAGCACGCAAACATAAGACGATTTTTTACGTGGAAATCTCCTCAATGTTAGGAGATAAAAAATCATGAGACCGGAGTGCACTAAAAAATCTTCAGTATCAACAAAATTGGGTGAACAAAGTTCTTCTCTAGTAAATACTAAAAGTACATAGCAACAAAAATCTCAAGAACATCATTATTGGCAATGCGCTTAAATTTTACAATAGATCAAGGATAAATCTAACCCAAAAAAGCAAGTTTTGATCGATTCACGAAAAATCTGGCGTAGAGAGCTTCAAATGAAAATCAAACCATCCAAATTCGAGAAAAGTGCACAACGAAAATTTAAGCTCAATCGAACTATGAATCGACCACCAATGCCAACTTGATGTAAATTAGACTGATCCCCAAACCCTAGATTTTATACTTTCTCTCTTTCTCTTATTATTGTGTCTCTAATAACTTTTTTGCAACAGCCACTTAAAAATAGTGACAAACCCTATTTCTCCATATAACTTATCATATGGACTCAAACTTTTTTGGGTTTTCTCCACATCGGAGTGAATTAAGCTAATAAATCTCCCTCTCACAATAATGCAGAGGGATTCATCATCCCTACAATCAATCGGCAATGTTCAAGCTTCGTCATCATATTGGAACCTTTATGGTATGTATAAATTTTCTCAAGTTGCAACGGCTTCTTATCTAGAACATCATTTATCCAATGATATCTAACATCAATGTGTTTCGATTTAGAATGAAAAGATAAATTCTTACCAAGATGAATCGTGCTTTGGTTGTCACAAAATAACACATACCTCTTTTGGTTGAACTCGAGTTATTCCAAAAACTTCTTTAGCCATAACATCTCTTTACTAACTTCAGTCGCTGCAATAATTTTAGCTTCTGCTGTGGAAAGTGCAACACATTTATGCAATCTTGACTTCCATGACACAACCCCACTGATAAAAGAATTCACATAACTAGAAGTAAATTTACGAGTATCAATATCTCCTGCCAAGTCGGAATCTATGTATCCAACTAACTCAAGTTTTCTGGTCCCAAAACTGAGTTTCAAACTAGAAGTTCCCTAAAGATACCTCATGATCCACTTTACTCCATTCGAGTGCTCTCTACATGAATTTGACAAATAACGGCTAACAACGCCAATTGCATGTGCTAAGTCTGAACATGTACATGCCATCGTATACATTGAGCTTCCTACTGCTGAAACATATGGAACACTTTCCATGTCCTTTTCCTCTTTACCAGTCATAGAACTTTGCTTTGCATTTAACTTAAAGTGGGCAACAAGAGGAGTACTAACCATTTTAACTTTGTCCATATAAAATTTCTGAAGAATCTTCTCAATGTATTTCCCTTGCGATAGGAACAACTTCTTAGCATCTCTATCTTAGATAATTCTAATGCCAAGAATTTGCTTTGCTATGCCTAAGTCTTTCATGGCAAAAGACTTATTCAATTGCTTCTTTAACAACACAATTTATGAAGCACTCCTGCCAATAATCAACATATCATCAACATAAAGCAAGAAAATATTAAAATCATCATCATAAATTTTTTTGATAGACATACAGTTATCCGACAAAGTCTTTTTTTAGCCCTATTCCGTCATAATTGTACCACTGTCTTGGTGCTTACTTTAGGCTATAGAGACTCTTCTTTAGTTTGCACACATAGTCATCTTTCCATTTCACTTTGAAAACCTCTGGTTGTTCCATATATATCTCTTCCTTTAAGTCACCATGTAAAAAGGCTATCTTGACATTCATCTGCTCAATCTCCAAGTCCAGGCTAGTTGTCAAGCCTAGTATCACACGGATAAAAGACATTTTCACCACTGGAGAAAATATACCATGAAAGTCAATGCCATTTTCTTTAACTGAATCCCTTAACAACCAATCTAACTTTATATGATAGTTGTGAAGTTTGTTTATCTTGTTTCAGCCTGTACACTCACTTATTCTTCAAAGTTTTTTTTTGCCTTTAGGCAATTGCACCAGTTTAAAAGTATGATTATCATAAAGTAACTGCATTTCATCTTACATAACATCAAGCCATTTACTTTTGCACTCATATTTTTTATTGCTTTTACATAACACTCTAGTTCACTTGCATTAGTCAATAATACATACTTATCTTTAGAATATCTAGTGGAAGGTCGTCGGTCTCTAACAAATCTCCAAACTGAAATATCCGATAGAGCATCTAATAGAGCTTCTGGTTCAGGATAATGTTATCTATTTCAACATATTCAAGGACATGTCAATTATCTGGAATGTTCACTTCCTGCTACTCCTCATCGATCTGTGCAGAAATATGTGTGCGAGGAACTGGATCCAAGTCAACTAAGTCATCACTAACTTATGGCACTAAAATCATCTCTAATTTCTCAATATCATGTATTGTATGATCTTCCATAAACACAACATCTCTACTTCTTACAATTTTCTTCTCGACTAGATCATAAAATTTATAACCAAACATGTCCTATCCATAGTCAATAAGTCGTATTTCCACATCAAGTTTAGACCTCTCATGTTTGGAGATATGCAAGAATGTCTTGCACCCAAGGGCATACAAATAGTTATAAGAAACATTTTTGTATGTCCAAACTCTATTGGGAACATTAAACTCTAAAGGAATGCATGGAATAAGATTTAGTACATGTGCAACCATACTTAAAGCCTCACCCCAAAAGAATCCTGGCGGTTTTGACTATGAAAATAAATATCTTACCCTTTCAATTAGTGTCATATTCATTCTCTTAGCTAAGCTATTTAACTAAAGCGTCGTTGGAGGTGTCTTTTGATGTCGAATACCTTGTTGTTTGCAACATCAAAAGGTCTAATGTACTCTCTTCCATTATCAATTCGAATGCATTTCAACTTTTTTTTCAGTTTGTCTCTCTACTGAAGCTTGAATTGCATAAAAGTATAATACTTGATATTTAGTTTTCAAGGTATAAACCCATATTTTTCATAAAAAATCATCTATGAAAATGACAAAATAAAGAAATTTTGTCTTCATAAGACCACAAATATCTGAATGCACTAAATCAATCTTGAAGGAAGGAAGTCTTTGAATGCAACTCTATTTTGTTTTCTTGCAAAATAGTGAGCACACCTCTTCAACTCTGACTTTTCATACCTGAAAAAAGTTTCTTCCTAGCCAATATTGACAAACCCTTCTCACTAATGTAACCGAGTCTCTTGTGCCATAACTCAGCTTTGTCTTCGCTATCTAGTGCATTAATTTTGTCTGTGGATAACTTTATATGCATAATGTGCAACGAAGAATATTTTTCATCTCTAGTCATAACTAAAGAACTTTTGGTAAGCTTTCATCGACTATCATTGAAAGTGCTGCAATACCTCTCATCATCCAGCTTGCCTGTGGATATCAAATTCAAATAAATATCAGGTATATGCTTAACATTATTCAGTAGTAATCTCATGCCATTACTGGTCTTTAAGCACACATCACCAATGTCTATAATTTTAGCCAGGCCATTGCTTCTCATTTTCACAGATCCAAAGACACCTGACCTATATGATGTAAAGAAATCCCTACGAGAAGTAGCATAAATGAATGCACCACTATCAGTTACCTAACTGGTTTCATGACATACAAGATTCACCGCATCACCATAAAAAACAATGAGAAAATCTTATTTCAGTGCAACAGCACGATTGTTATCACTGTCATTATCACTTTTCTTCTCTTTACCTTTCTCTTTTTGTTTATCCTTTTTGAAGTGATAGCAAAACCTCTAAATATGTCCCTTCTGATGGCAATAATGACACTTAACATTAGCAAATCCATTGTATTTGCCTCTACTTTTATCTCTATTTCTCGGGTCTCGAGATTCACTTCTTCCCTTTTTCTTAACAACTAAGGCATCAGCGGGTGAAGAGGATGATCCCCGTGTCTTTCTTCTCATCTCTTCGTTAAAAATACTACTCTTGGTTTAAATCCATGGTAATCATATCATCCGAGGTAGAACTAGACAAAGACATTCAAAACGTCTCCCATGAGTTCGACAAAGTATGAAGTAATCGTAACATTTGTATCTTATTATCAAATTTGATTCCCATCGCAGCTAATTGATAATAATTCCTTAAAAGAATTTAAATTATCATTCAAACAAGTACTATATTGATATTTTAAAGCCATAATCTGTTTTATTATAAATAACTTATTATTCCCAGTTTTTTCGTGCATATAACCGTTCGAGCTAAACCTTCAAATTGTGTGCATCTGTTTCTTCAATAATATTGCTCAAAACATTATCATCCACTCACTTCCTAATATGACCACACATTCAACATCACTTTTATTCTCCAGTTTCTCTTCAGCAAATACGGGCAGATTATAATCCTTCACATATAAAAAGTCTTCCGTCTTTCCTTTCCAAATATGATGATTTGAACCATTCAAGATAACTATTATTCTCGTATTCGCTTCCATTGTTTAACACAAGGCAACAAAATCAAGCAATAACCAAAGCTCTGATACCACTTTAATGGGAGAATAGTAACAACTCGGACAATATCAAATTAATATAACGGAATAAAATAATCTCCCTTTTTATATAAACATAATAGAAATCGATATAGAAAAGCAAAATAAATATCAAGCATGCAAACACAAGACGATTTTTTACATGAAAAACCTCCTTAATATGAGGAGATAAAAAACCACAGGACTGGAGTCCACCCAAAAATCTTCATTATTAACAAAATTGGGTGAACAAAATTCTTCTTTAGTAAATACTAGAGGTATATAGTAGCAAAAACCCCCCAAGAACATCATTCTGACTACACTTAAATTTTATAAGAGATCGAGAATAAATTTGACCAAAAATGCAAGTTTTGATCAATTCACGAAAACCTAACGTAGGGAGCTTCAAATGAAAATCAAATTTTCCAAATTCAAGAAAAGTGAGCCACGAACACGCTAACAAAATTTCATTTCAATCGGATTACGAATCAACCTCTGATGCCAGCTTGACATAAATCAGACTGATCCCTAAACATCATATTTTCTGCTTTTTTTTTTCTCTCTTGTTGTTGCATCTCTAATAACATTTTTGCAGTTACCACTTAAAAGATAATGAAAAACCTTTTTTCATATAACTTATCACTAACACTTGTTTCTCCATCATTAATGGAAAAAATATGTTATTTCCAAATACTCACGCATTTTATATGTAAAGGGGAAATGTCTGTAGACTCTCCAGGGACAACTGAAAAACATAGAATCTCCACTTGCTGCATAAAAAAATAGCTTTGTTTTTTTAGCTCTTTTAGGCAAATTTGGAGAAATGATGGAGAACACGATGTGACTTGGCCCCCATTCACCTCAAAAAACTAGGATCACCATCAGAAGATAAAAAAAAAAAAAAAAAAGGGGTTAACAACGTTAATAGTCCCTATAAATTTGATCTAATGTGAAATGTAATTTATGAATTAGTTAATAACGTAATCCATCTAGTTCATAAATTTTAAATTTGTTCATTCTACTCCTAAATTACTTGGGAAGAAGTGCCTCTAAAAAATTCAATTCATTTGGTGAAAAATAATGTCCTACAATTGATTCAAGAACGAAAAAAAGAACTAATCCCCATTCAAATATTTCGATTAAACTACCGATAAATAGAATTTTACGTGACTTATCTTGAAAATATAATGAAATGAGAACATTAAATATTCATATATAATATATATCAAAAGTCACGAATTATAATAAATAAATTGAAAGTTTAGGTATACGTTACGCATTGAATTACAATTGAAAAATCACATCGAGTACAAAAAGGAGCTACGATCTGTCGCGATTCGTACAATCTGACCCTCGATTGTAGTACAGTCCCGACTGTATTCGATGACTGCGGTGGACACACTACCTAGTGGACACGTCGCCAACCCCACGCCCCACGTGCTAAGACTACTTTCCTGGTCTAATCACGTGTGTTGCTCGATTTTAAGGGGGCAAAAAAGAAAAGAAAAGAAAAGACGAAGCATTTCTTTTTAAGCCCACGATACGTGGGTCATCTCTCCACCACGCCTTAATATTTTTAAACTATTGTCGAAGGAGAGAATGTGTAAAAAAAAAAAAAAGGGAACAGCATCGGGCCTTAATACACGGTCCGGATTTTACCTTTCCTCCCCCTCGGGAGCGCATCCCGGGACAGGTGTCGCCCTCCCTTTTCCCCCCACCTTTCGCGTCCCTCTTTCCTCCACCAATATCCCCCACTAAACAAATGAATAAAATAATAATAAAATAATAATCGGGGGAAAAAGGTTGGAGTATGTTCTTCGTCACTCGTTACCCAATATAGCTATAATGATTAATAAATTAATTGACAAAATTATGTGCCAGGCATATTTGGAGTAGGGAGGAGAGTGATGGACCCGCCACGAATCTCTGCGCGATCAACCATTATATTCATTGCCCCCACGCACCAATAATGCCGCCGGTTCTTCGTTAGGGAGGAGCTGGTGGCAAAATAAAAAGCAATTTGCGCGCATCGTGATACTAATGCGTCCATCATCACGCGCGAAAGCACAAACCTCCTTTTTTTGCCACAAATATCACATGACGCACGAGCTGCACCGGGCTCAATCCCACCTTAGGAAAGGAACCCTCTCACGCATCGGTGAGGTCATGGTCTTGATGGCGCATCTCGTGCTATGGATATGGGATCAATGCCGCCGGATATATTTTCTTCTATCGTAGTATTTTGAAAATTCATAAGAATTCGATTGGAGTTGATATTGTTGGGAAGGTTTAAATTTGAGACCTTTTAATTTTGATATATTATGAAATTTGATGAAAATACCGTTAATTTTTAAAAAATTTAAATTATTGAACGAGTGGGTAATTTATTATTTAAATTTTCTGACATGAGGACAGATGTGGAAAATTTAACTTCATGTGAACGCTAGGATGAGGACAAAAGAGGGGGAAAGGACGGGGCGACGCATTGGGAAGTCGACACGTAACCCGTACAAAAGAGAGCCCCCACGTGGTCGCCCTACACGGCGGACTGGTCCCCACCCCCCCGGAGAAAAAAGCGAAAAGGACCGGATGCTTTTGTCCCCACGTCCTCCCTCCTTTTTCTACGAAATATATATATATATTATACTTATTTACTTACTTATTTTGTCTTTTTTTGTGTGGCAAAAAAGTACAGAGAGATTTGCTTCCTTGCTTCCTTCTGATTGGCTAGCACATGTTCTCCCGACACGCGTCCCGTCGACGCCAAAAGAGCGGGGCCCACGTGATCGCCCTTTATCCCCTTCCCTCTCGTCACCTTCGATCCCGACGCCCGGCGAAGAGGGCCCCGCCCTCGCGGCAGCTGCTTTCCTTCTCTCCCGCTCGGCTTTCCAATGGTCAAATAAAACCATAATTTAGCTCCGAAGCTTTCCTAGCCAAGGTCTATGGTTTACCCAATGGGAGTCCTGCAATTCGTGCTTGACTGCGTGGCTCTTAGGATAACCCGAGGCTTCGGTGGCAGCTGAGACTCGGCGCCCCGTGACCCGGTCGGATTGGTCGATCTCTCGATGCAATTTGCCACGCTGAGGTATAGTTGTCGTCGGTCGGTTTGGATCATAATTACTTTGCAGAGGGGTCGATGGAGGATGTGGCCTATAGTAGTCATCATAAAGGCCACTTCCCCGCCTGAGGGGGCGTTCCGATTGGAGAGTTCTGCGTGGTCCCGAAGAGCCTCTCCGAGCGGACGTTTTCTTTCCCTTTTGGTCCACTTTTTTTTTTTTTTTGTCCTTCTTCTGCTCACCACCACTATTTTTTTAGCCTTTTTCAGAGGAGGGAAGGGTAGTTTTATCTGTAGCTTTTCTAGTGATGCTCGACTATACATGCCTATCTTAAAAAAGAAGATTAAAAGAAGAAATAGGAAAAGGAAAGAGTCGTGCATTTATCGGATGGAGTACGCCAAAATTCATTTTTGGGCCACCCAAAAAGTCAATCACCAGAGCTTTGGCGAATTTAGCCTGAAGTTTTGACTTCGCTACCCCTTTGACGAGGTAGCCCGATGCATTATTTGTCAAACAGAGAGAGAGAGAGAGAGAGAGAGAGAGAGGTAGGTTTCAGTCCGTATTCAGATTGAGACCGGGTTAAGATTCGACTACAAAAAATTTAATCTAGCTCTAAACCATGTGTTCCGTAAATGATGTTTTCGTTAATAAATTGAGAATTCACTTTTCTGTAAAATAATCACAAAATTACGTTCTTGAGTTCACTCGAGGGGGTTCAACGAGCAATTTAATAGCCAAATGGAAAAATGGGCAAATAGAAAGATGGGGAAAACCCTAAAGCTTTCCTAACATTCAACGTCATTCCAAGTACACAGTTCCTCGATTCTTGCTTCTAATTGTAGTCATGCTTATTCTTGCTTATAAAAGAACATCATTTTCCTCGAATAGAATCACCTAACTTTGCTAATCCGCCGGAAGTAGTAAATTGAACACGTAATCGATCCTTCTTCTTCTTCTTCTTTTTTTTTTTTTTTTTTTTTGCTGTTTACAAGGGGAATTATTGACCAAGAAGGGAGAAATAAAAAGAAAATAGAAGGAATTAATACAAGGGATAAGATGAAAGATAATATTCGTGATAAGGCAACTAAAAGCCACCTTCCAAGAGGGAAAAAGGATAAGGCGGCGTCGGCGGACTGGCCTCCCCTCCGGCCACCGCCATTTCCGTAAAGTACCCGAATTGATTGTTCGCCACGCCGCCGTATCCACCCACGTCGTTGTAGGGTGGCGAGAAGGCCATGTTTCTGCCGATCCCGCCATCGATTGAAGCCGAAGACGACGAGGCCGGAACCGCAGCGAAGTCGCAAAAGCGGCTGATGTCCAGATTCCCCTCGACCTCGGGCGAGGACATGACCCCGAAGTTGGTGCCCTCCTCGTCGTCCTCGCTCTTGATCGAGCTCGAGACCCCCATGCCCGACGAGGAGGAGGACGACACCGCGGCGGACGAGATCATGAGCCGCTGCCTCTTGTCGCCGCTCGCCACCGCCAACCGCTTGTTCCTGTCCCTCTCCCCCATCATCCGAGGCAGCAGCTCCGGGTCTTCGATGACCTTGTAGAGGAAGGCCATCATCTGCTGAGGGCGCCGCTCGGTCGCCTCCAGGCGCTTGCTCATGCCCCGAATCTCCTCCTCGAGGGCCCTCTGCTCTTGCCTCAGCCTCGCTATCTCGCTAGCCAGCTCCTCCTCGTCCATGTCGGCGTCGCCGCCGCCCTTCGACTGCGAGTAGGCGCCCTTGCTGTGCTTCCTCCGCACGATGTTCCTCAGCAGATGCTTCTGGCCGCGGAGGAACCACTGGTTCGCGAACTCCCATCGGTCCGGATCGACCTTCCTGAAACCCTAGTAAAGATAAAACCACACATCAAGAAATCAGTCCCGTCGCTGTACAACTCACAGCTTCAACAACAATCAACACACTCTCCAAACACATCCACGTATGCCCGACGGACAACGAGGATCGAACGATGGGAAGGAGGGCTTACATAGGTGTTGAGCTGGCGGACGAAGCTGGAGAAGTTGTTGTGCTTGAAGTAGGCGGGCAGCAGGCGCTGGGAGAAGTCCAGGGGTTGGACGACGATGAAGCTGTTGTTGGCCTTGCCCCAGGCGATGAGGTTGTCCGTCGCCGGGTCGCTCACCATCTGGTAGGTCTTCATGACGAACGGCGCGATGGCGTCGCCGTTGGCGGCCGCCGCCGCCGCCTCCATCCCATGCACGCTGGTATACATTTCTCAGAGACCCTGTCACGCTCTCTCTCTCTCTCTCTCTCTCTGGACGATAGCTCTTCTCGTGAAAATGGGGTTTGAGGAGAGAGTGCTTTTCTTGGGGTTGAGAGAGAATTGGCAAAAGCTGAGCTACCTTTTTCTCTTTGGCGAGGTTAAATTCAAAGGACAAGATGGACTTTGGATATTTATATATGGAGCAAAATAGGCAAGAGATGGGACTCGACAGTAGCCACCACCGAGGGGGGCTCGTAGCTAACGTGGCACCAGTCGGGATGGGCAGTGATACTTGGACAGGGGGAGAGGGTGGGCCCCACCCCGGGCTCCCCATTCATCATGTTACAGGTCAGAGCCCCGACAAGGTTTCTTAGATATTTGCGAGGGCAGGTGTGGTTCTTCCCCCACGCGCGGGACGGGAGTCGTTGATCTTAATCGTCGTCGACATCGTCAATTTTTAGAGAGGGGAAAAAGGAACCGAGAACGGTGGTCGACAGAATTGGAAAGTTTTATGAGAGCGCAAGATCGTCGTGTTTACTTCTATCACTACTCGAGATTTCAAGGGTCCATCATGCTGAGGAGAAATTACAGTGTTTGGTATTCATCGATTATTTTGTTTCAGCACTTATCACGACATGATACCACTTGCCGTCGATGATTTTTATGATAGCTTGATCAATTGACTCTCGAACTCCTCATGAGGGCTTTTATTGATTGCGCTCCGCAATTATATTGCCAACCTTCTTCACCGACAACTTGTATCTCTTCAATCCCCTTGTTCATTGCTTTCATGACCAAACTCTGTTCATGTCGACCAAACCCTAGTTATCAATTGATTGATTATAACTTGAAAATTGGTCATTTTTCGGTATCAACACTTCCACCTACTAAAGTCAGCCTTGATGTGATAGGTCTTTTGCAATATCGATCATAATCACCTCTTTATATTAGTTTACTCTTTCTTAGGTTTAATATGCGATGGTCGGCATTTCTTGTGACGAGGATGCTTACCCATTCGCCAATGGCGATGCCCTTCACGAAAATAATTACAAGTTGCATGCCGTAGGAGGCTCCTTAGAACTTCTGTGACCTACCATCCCCCTTCGTTAAAAGAAGAAGAAAAAAAAAAAGGAGCCGAGGGATGGAGCTTCCCATTTCCGATGCGGCTCCATTTTTCGCAATAAGAAAAACGAACGATGTCATCGCCCCAGCTAATACAGCTTTAGCGACGTGGAGATCGATCAGTAGCTGTGACCGGTAGCAACTCCCACGTTATCATTCCAAAACAAGACGTCAAAGAATATGATAATCGAAAGCAGAGGGGCAAAACCCTAGAATTCGAGTGTAAAGAAAGTTTTTTTTTTTTTTTCTATATATGGACATTGCTAATCCACATGTATTCCGATATTAGTGGGCATCTCGTTGGACCGCGGACATGCTGACTTTAGTAATAGGAAATGACCTTTTGTACTTGGTAGTTCAAGGGGCGGGGGAATATATCTTTTAGTTTAATATGTGTTGATAGCGAAAAAAGGAAAAAGGGGAGTACTTTTGACGCGTGTAATCCCACCTTGTCAGCACCGAAATAGTAATTGATTTCATCACCGTGACGATATTATGCACGGAGATGATGCTGAGTGTCGTCTTGTATACGCATCACGTGATTTTTAATATTTGGACTCAACGTTTCCGGGTACTTTTCGAGTCGGTATTTGTATCGAAGGTGTCAAGTTCGATTCTGTACGATCCCCTTCATCCATTTATCGATTCCTTTCTTTAAATGCCTTGAATCTTGTACATGGATCTCGCTAGGGATGTGCAAAACGGACCCAAATCAGGAGTTGCTTGAAGTAAACCAAACCGGTTGGTTGTGTTCGGCTTTTGAGAGTGTCGGCTTGGTTTATAGTTCTTAAAAATGGAACTGGTATTTAGGTAGTCCGATTCTCAATTTCAAGATAGAATCGGACCAACTACATATCTTTTCTTTATTATTTTTATTTCTTCAAAAAATTAGTGGGTAATTTATTGTATCCAAGGAAATAGGAGCCTGTAATTGGACAATAAGATATCTAGGGAAAAAAATAGTAACTAGTTCGCTTGGACTAGACTGGATCACTAATTCTTGATTCCCAATTTTGAGAACCAAAACAGGTGTTAGAATGCACGTATAAGTAAATTGTATTAGAAAAATCCAATATCGAAGAATTGATGTAATGTAGATCAGTTAATAAATCATAAATGACCCATAACTCATTGACCTAAAATTTTAAATGAAAATAAATATTAATGACCTCAGATTTTGGCTCTCTCTAAGCAATCTACCTCCTTAGGTGAATGTATCAAACTTTTGATACGCACTTCCAACAAATTTTAGCAGAGCCCATGGTTGCAGTTTTCGGGCATGTGGCAACACAGGCCTAAAATGATGACTAAATTAAAGGGAAGCAAACCTAATACCGAATTCATATGTGAGGGAGAGATTAATAGGATGCACGTGTGAGTAAGTTGTATTAGAGAAATCTAGAGAAATCCCACATCGAATAATTGATGAGATGTAGAGTAGTTAATATATCATAGTTGGCTCATAACCCATTGGTTTAAGCTTTTGAGTGAAGGTTGTTAGGGAAATCCCTTATGATGTTTTGAAGATGACAAAATAAATCAAAGGCTACTAACATGTTTGATGGTTGAGTAATATACCATGCAGATAATAGAACATGTAGAGGATATTATCAAAGTCCAAGACCGCAGACTCGAGACTCAAAGTCCAAGACCGGTCGAGACTCAAGACTCAAAGTCTGAAGACGGACTCTATGGGGTTCCAGGAACCGGGTACGGCACTCAGATTGTAAAGTCTAGACTCAGATTGTAAAGTCTAAAGACCTGGTTGTAAAGTCTCAAGACTCATATCGTAAAGTCTCAAGACTCGACTTTACATCCGATTCGATGAATCGTAACTCAAGCCCAATCATACAACGGCTAGTGATCCGGGTTTGGATTCCACATCAAGATTGATTTGATTGAAGACAAGATCTTTCTATACGAAGAAGCTTTACTTATGGAAACCAAGATTTCGTTTGTATGGGCGATCGGAATCAATTTGGGATTTTACCTTTGTCACTCAACGGCTACCAAATCTTCTAAGATCTGGAGCTGTCCAATGGGTATATTGGAAGACGATTCTCCCGGATGCTGTCCAACGGTAGTTTGGAAGTGGAGGAGTATTTAAGGAGATCATGGACCGATGAGCAAGTAAGAGACGGAGCGTAGAATTTATAATTCCAAAGTCTAAGCGACTTTAGATCATATACTTGTCTCTTGAGAGCTTAAACGTTTGTAATCGTGAGAGAAATACCAAGAGAGTGACTTAGTGAGATAGTGTGATCTACTACTAAGTGTTTGCACTGGAGTTGTAATCTCTTGTTGATTGCATAGTGGAATCCAGCCAAGAAGGCGTTATCGTGGAGAGTGGACGTAGGCTTGGATTAAGCCGAACCACTATAAATCTCGTGTTCTTATTCTCTTCCTTAACTCCTTTATTTTGTTCATACTAGCACTCTCAATTGGTATCAGAGCCAAGTGCTCGGTTTATAAAAGTGTTTTTACTTTTGAGCTAAAGATTCTTTATGGCTAGTATGTTGGCACTAGGACTTATGGAAGGGCAAAGCAACACAAGGCCACCATATTTTGATGGAAAGGAATACGACGTATGGAAGAACAAAATGAAAGCATTCCTAAGATCCAGAGATCTCTTACAATGGGATGTTGTGGAAAGAGGAATCAACCCCATTGCTGCGTCTACATCAAATAAGAATGGCAAAGACAAAAACACCAAAGCCCCCGCTCCTATGTCTCGGACGGAGTTGTTCAAAAGAGAAGCGCTTGATGCAAAAGCTATTTATTCTTTATATTGCGCTTGTCTCTTGTCAATATAACAGAATCTCTTCATGTGAAACAGCAAAAGAAGTTTGGGATAGACTTCATGTTACATATGAAGGGACCGATCGTGTAAAAGAGACAAAAGTAAACTTCTTGCTCGGCAAATATGAATCCTTCAAGATGAAGCAAGGAGAATCGATTGGAGATATGTTTAGCCGTTTTTACAGAAATTGTAAATGGTTTAGCATATCAAGGTCAGCAAATTTCTGCCCCAATGAAGGTCAACAAACTCTTGCGAGGTCTCTCAAAAGATTGGAACCATGTCAAGACCTCAATCCGGGAGACTCAAAGGATTATGCCACTCACCGTTGATGAATTGATCGGCACTCTTCAATCCTATGAAGTGGAGCAACTTAACGATGAAGATCCCGAAGGTAAGAAGTCCATTGCTTTAATATCTAATGCTGTTTTTGATGAAACAGACTCAGAAAATGACATGGACGATGAAGAATTTGCCTTTATGGTCGAGAAATTCAAAAGCTGAGTAGAAAAGAAAGGAAATTCAGTGGAAGAAGTCAATACAAGCATAATGGCCAGAAAAGAATCATGAAAGAAGATGATGAGCAAAGAAATCTATGCTTGATGGCACATTTTAATCCGAGTCTAACTCTGCAGAGACTCGATCGAGTCGATTGTAACTGCACTCAGAATCTAATGAGGAAATCAAGGGGAGAAATCGAATCCAAAAGAAAAGGAAAAGAATCGTGATCACCTCAAAAAGGCAACAAATTGAGGGGGAGCTTTGATCAATTATGGAAAAATCTTTTTGATTGATCGTGATCTTATTATGGATGGAAGGAAAGGTAATTGTGTCAGAATTTATTCTACAAAATCCGGTTAGTGCATCTCTTATTACCTTTTGTCATTAACAAATCTTTTATGACAAAAATGGTACGTGAATTTCATGATGCATCCGTGATTTTTATTGGATATTTGCTGATATAATCGAAGTGAGCTATATTGCATATCTTTAATATTCGATTTACTTTATAAAAAGCTGATTTGTGAAAATTGTGATTCATGCAAGATATTTGTTATCATTCTCTACGTGAATCCATTATCGCTTTTTGATTATGACAAAAAGGGGAGAAGATATGAATATGCATATGTGCTGATTGGTTGATATTATTTATTGCATAATATTGAGCTGCAATTATTTTCTATCTTTCGATATCCTTTGATTTAAATTTTAAATCTGCATATTCAGAGATTGTTTTGTCATCATCAAAAAGGGGGAGATTGTTAGGGAAATCCCTTATGATGTTTTGAAGATGACAAAATAAATCAAAGGCTACTAACATGTTTGATGGTTGAGTAATAGACCATGCAGATAATAGAACATGTAGAGGATATTATCAAAGTCTCAAGACCGCGACTCGAGACTCAAAGTCCAAGACACCGTCGACTCAAGACTCAAAGTCCGAAGAGACTCTATCTTTGAAGCCGAACCGGGTACGACTCGCATTGTAAAGTCTCTGCACCAGATTGTCAAAAGTCTAAAGACCAGGTTGTAAAGTCTCAAGACTCATATCGTAAAGTCTCAAGACTCGACTTTACATCCGCATTCGATGAATCGTAACTCAAGCCCAATCATACAACGGCTAGTGATCCGGTTTGGATTCCACATCAAGATTGATTTGATTGAAGACAAGATCTTTCTATACGAAGAAGCTTTACTTATGGAAACCAAGATTTCGTTTGTATGGGCGATCGGAATCAATTTGGGATTTTACCTTTGTCACTCAACGGCTACCAAATCTTCTAAGATACGAGCTGTCCAATGGGTATATTGGAAGACGATTCTCGGGATGCTGTCCAACGGTAGTTTGGAAGTGGAGGAGTATTTAAGGAGATCATGGACCGATGAGCAAGTAAGAGACGGAGCGTAGAATTTATAATTCCAAAGTCTAAGCGACTTTAGATCATATACTTGTCTCTTGAGAGCTTAAACGTTTGTAATCGTGAGAGAAATACCAAGAGAGTGACTTAGTGAGATAGTGTGATCTACTACTAAGTGTTTGCACTCGGAGTTGTAATCTCTTGTTGATTGCATAGTGGAATCCAGCCAAGAAGGCTGTTATCGTGGGAGAGTGGACGTAGGCTTGGATTAAGCCGAACCACTATAAATCTCGTGTTCTTATTCTCTTCCTTAACTCCTTTATTTTGTTCATACTAGCACTCTCAAAGGTGACTCAATTGAATATATTGACGAGCTTGGATTTGAACTTCCTCTTGGTGATCTTCCTACCTAAAGGTATTAGATTTCTACGGCGCTCGAGACATTCGCTAGGAGTGTGAAGCTGTGGACCGAACCAATACACAACTAACGGTTCTCGATTCCAATATTGGGAGTATTGGTTCGTTTCCAAATTCTAAGTGTGGAACCACTTTTCGAGATGGACCATTACATACAAATATATATATATATATATATATATATATATATTAAATTAAGTTTTAATATTTCATATCAAAATCCTAGTTTTTTCTCCGTTTCTCTTTGTTTATCGTCTCACTCATTTCATGGCCTCACCTCCCTCTCTCCATCTTGTAGCCTCACCTCGGTGGCCTATAGCCTTGTCAATCCCTTTCGCTCTTGGGTCTCACACCTTTTCTAAAGTGAGGATATTTCAATCGAAAATCGGACTGGCTATCTGGTTCCTAGCTGAGTCCATGGAACTAACGGGCAATTTTCAATTCCAATTTTTCAGAGCTAAACTTTAGTATGCAATTTTTTATTTTAAGGTGAGGGAGAGAACCACCCACCTTAAAACTGATCACCCTTATCCATTGTTGACACATTTATATTCAACTTTTCAGTTAAAATGACATTGCTTTTATTTAACTTTAGTCAACATTATTTGCATTTGGGGTTCATGTAGGCACACTTTTATAGGCAAATTTTTAACAAATCTCACTAACAAAACTTTGACGTAAGATGACGTGTAGGTATAAATTTGAGATTTTTTGTATTATAAAAAAATTAGAATAAATGCATCAAAATTAATATAATTAAGGATTTTTGGTCGCTGTTGCCTTTTTAAGTATTATGACAGCGCAATGTTACTATAAATATCATCTCGAGGGACAAGAGATTACATGGTTGCATTCGAACAGGAGACAAATTGAAGGCTTCAACAAACCTTTCCGCTTATTTACATGCGTGACTATAAATAAGGTGGACAATTTTTCGGTCAAAAGAAGAAATCATGATTAAGACAACTTTTTCACAACCAACCAATGAGGAGTCGCCAAACAGTCTGGCTCACACGTGAGAACACCATTTCTTTTCTTTTTTAGGTTACACAATATGATGTCACTTTCAGTAGACAGTAGGCCTAACACCTAGACCTAAACATGAAGCTAATAACTCAAATCAAGCTAGAACAATAAACTTAGCTCGCAAATCTCACTCGATAAAAGGCCCAAATAAATAGGTCCATCGATGGAAATCGCATCTCCCCGAAATACAATTGACCATTTAAAACCGAGCATTTAAAATCTTAGATTCTAGGGATGGGAAGATTTGAACCCCCGGCATAAATCAATTGACCATTTGCATTTAAAATAGATTCTAATGAAGTTTGAACTTTAAATCAGAATTTGATTAAATTTCTTAATTCTGATATTTGTCTTCGATTAGAAAAGCTTTTTAGTTGTCTCTTAATAAACTGTTTACTTTCTTTACACGCTTTGTTAGATTTCCATAGAAAAGTTTTTGTTCAAGTTCAGCCCGCCCTTTTACATCTCAACTTCAGCCGTTGCCACTCTGCTCTATTTGTCTTCTTCTTCTTCTTCTTAATTTGTGATTTCTTTTTTTCTTAATTCTTTTAATACTAATTTTATTTTTAACATCCGTTATTGCTAAATTCCTTGTCTTCTTCCTTAAATTCCACGTGGGATGCAATGTTGGCATTCAACAGTTAATTTCAGCATTTCCCTCTCTATTTTTCATAAAAGAACCGATTCAAAAAAAAAAAAAAAAAAAAAAGCATACATTTTAGGGGGCCGAGTTGGTGGACTAAATTTTCCTATAATTTTTCTTTTTCTGTGTTGCTTTTATTTTAGACTCAATTTGTTTGGCAAAAAAGTAAATTATTTTAAAAATATTTTATTAAAAATAATCATTTATATCATTTAAAATAATTAATCAATTCATTTTTGATAATAATTTATGTCGAAATATTTTTGTTGATTCATTTTTGTAATAGGTAATTGTTCTTAAGAAAATATTTTCTAAATCATTTTTTTTTTCACAAAACTCTATTTGTTTTGCAAAAAATATGAGAAATGTCTTCAAGGAAAATAATAATATTTTTCTAATGTTTTGTTAAAATTTAAAAATGAACTGGAAATTATTTTCCATCATTTGATAAGGAAAAGTCTGATTTGATTTTTCTAAATAGACACATACTATTTCAAGTACTAGTGACTTGCACATGATAGTAGGAGAATCGTGTGTGGGCACTAGCGTCCTAGGTCTAGCCTTGATGGACCATGACTCGGGCGTGAAGGACTTGAGCACGAGCATAAGCATCAATTTAGGGTCCACAAAAGCTGAGCCCAAGAACCTACTATCAATGCCCGACTCCTAGTGCTCCATCTCGAGTCCATAGTGGCCAAGCCCAAAGACCTAGTGCCCATGCTTGAATCTCAGCACCCAAGCTTGAGTCCATAAAGGGTAAATGCAAGACCTCAGTGCTTGTGTTTAGGTCCTCGGCCCTTGAGCTTGAGCCTAGTCCCAGCACCTAGGTTTTAGGCTCAATGGATTTGAGCGCAAACGTCAAGGACCCTAACACGAGCACTAGGAATCTTGGATTTGGCCACAATAAACGTGAGCCAAGGCATCGAGGACCTAAGCAATGACATCAAGGTCTTGAGCTCGGTCTTGATTGACCTAGATCGAGTGTTGGGGATATGGGCATTGGTGTTGGGGTCTAGGGCTCAGTCTTGAGGGATTACAGCATGAGTGCCAAGAGCCTCAACCTCAATTAACATCGGCTCGGGCACCGGGGACGCAGGCATAAATATTGAGGTCTCAAGAACAAGCACCGAGGTTATGGGCCTCAACCTCGATATACACTTGCTTGGCATTAGGGATCCAAACCAGAGCATCAATGCTCAAGATCCAGGCATGGATACTTGGATTTTGCACTCGGCCTTTGTTGAACCAGGCCAAGCCTCGATGGATATGGGTACTCATATTGGGGTCGTAGGCCCAATCTCATTGGACTCAAGCTCGGGCGGCAAGACTCAATCCTGAACGTCAGGGACCTTGGAAACCAACATAGGTATTCTTGTGCCAAAGTGTAAAGTTCCAAGTTTAAGCGCTAAATTGGAAAATGATTTCCAATTTATTAAAGAAAGAATAATTTTTCTGAAATTCAGTATAGATTTTCAGTTGATTAGGAAAATTTTCAAATTTTCTTATGTCGACTAATTTTCTTACGGAGCCTTACTTACATTTTTCCATTCATTTTCCTTTTCTTGAGGTATAAAAGGAGAGCATACACGCGTCTCCTAGATCCGGGACATGGACAGGGTAGTTGAGAAGATTAGTAATTTAGTACGACCCGAACCAGGGGGGATGCAATGGCAGAACGGAGGAGAGCGGTCCACGGTTCTCCCAACAGTGGCGCTGGGGCGCCTTGCATTTTGGACAGAGTATGCTCTCGTGCGTCGGCTCCTGGCTGGACCGTCGACCCCCCTTGTATGTCGGCCATTGGCTCGGCCACGTGTAGGCATCTCGCTCTCCAACAGTCCGTGGTTGTCTATATATGATAGGCCTCCACGCAATTTGTCGGCCGTTTCATAGTAAAATGTCGAGCTCATCCGTGGCGTGCGATGGTAAACTTTGTGCTTGCCCATATTCCCTCTTTCGATTATAACTTTGTTTATAGCGTGTTCAATATTTAAGAGGTGAGCGAAGCGGAAGTTAGAATGTCAGCTCGAGAAAAGCAAACATCACGCTAGGATCCAATGCCTCGAAAACCTTAAGAGTCTCTTCTTTACGGCGTTTTATTGAAATGTCATAAATGATTCTCGTAGGTTGAGCGTCCTTTTCTAGGAAAATGTAGAATATGACAAAAAGAAAATTAAAGGAGCGCGTGAAGAAACATATTTAGGTTGGTCAGAAATTCGTGAGGGGGAAAAACTAGGGGTGTCCTCTCTTCATGTTCTTCTCCCACGTTGCTTTCAAGCATAGCATCAAGGCCTCACTATTGCAAGGCCTTCTTTGGCTACGGCTCCACTCGCCGCCTCGGCCTCCTCTCTGTCATCGACGGCAAAAGGAGGTCGTGGGGGAGGACGCTTCCGGTGCTTCCATAGCAAGATGCTCGAGAGCTCCATGTACGAGGGAGGCCAGCTGAGGATGTCTCCGGAGAGGAACAGGATGGCGGTGGGCGGGGAAAGGTTGGAGGATGTGTTCGGGAGGAGCCAGGAAGAGGAGATGTCGGTGTTTGAGGATAGTGCGTTCCAAATTGCCAAGGGAGAGGGTGGCGGCAAGTTGGGGTTTGGGAGAGGGATGAGTCTCGTGAGCCATGATTTTCTTGCCAGATCCGGCGAGGTGGAGCGTCTTGCCTAAGGCTGACAAAGTTCATGCTCATAGGAATCTAGCGAGGTCAAGTCTTATCAGCCTTAGGAGAACTCACCCCTTGCCTATGGCTGGCCGTCAGCTGTTGTTGGGGCCTGACAACCGGCCAAGGGAGAAGGAAAAAAGAAAAAGAAATAAAGAAAAGAAAAAAAATAGTTAAAATTTTGAATTGTTTTGCTAAATTTCCTTGGGATGATCAAATCAGATTTTTCATATTAAATGACTGAAAATATTTTCCTATTCATTTTTAAGTTTTAGTCAAACATCGTCATTTTCCTAAAAAAGTTACTTTCTAAAAAATGTGTCTAATTTTTCAGGAAATAAATAAAGTCCGAAGTCATTAAAATACATGTATATTTTTACAAGAATCATTAATGAAAATGCAATACTTCTCTTTTTTCTTTTTTGTTTTGATGAAAAAGAGAAGTAACATAACAATTTTATTGGCTTATAGGGCAAAAAGGACGATAGATGGAATGAAAAGAATGACCAAATAGGGAATGCCAATTCGGACCTCCAAAGAAAGGATCCCAAAAAAAAAAAAATGTGGACCCACTACTTCCCACTCTGACCGCTTGCTACATGAATTGCGACGACTGGAAAGACATGACCCGAGAGGATAGCTACCGCTTGCTTCTCGGTCATGACATGAGAATTGTCCGACCACCTAAAGCCGAATTGAAACTAATGAAATTCGAGAGTGTTTTTCTTTTTTAACTCCTATTTTTTTTATTGGTCTTATTGACTTGGCTTAGGTTCGAAGGGAAAAGCGAAGTCCACTAATTCGACTCCGTCTTGGTTCCTCCTTAGAAAGGACAACGATGTTTGGAGACTTCTTCATCATGTGTGACAAGGGCATGAGCAAGATGTGGTTTCCATGTCTAGTGGAATTCATTCTCGACTGTCGATTATATGTCGTGACAACGTAGACCGTTAGTGGTTATTACATTTGCCACTTGCTTCTCGGTCATGACATGAGAATTGTCTGACCACCTAAAGCCAAATTGAAACCAATGAAATTCGAGAGTGTTTTCCTTTTTTAACTCCTTTTTTTTATTGGTTTTATTGACTTAGCTTAGGTTCAAAGGGAAAAGCGAAATCCACTAGTTCGACTTCTTCTTGGTTCCTCCTTAGAAAGGACAACGATGTTTGGAGACTTCTTCATCATGTGCGACAAGGGCACGAGCAAGATGTGGTTTCCATGTCTAGTGAAATTCATTCTCGACCATCGCTTATATGTCGTGACAACGCAAACCGTTAGTGGTTATTACATTTGCCGCTTGCTTCTCGATCATGACATGAGAATTGTTCGACCACCTAAAGCCGAATTGAAACCAATGAAATTCGAGAGTGTTTTTCTTTTTTAACTCCTATTTTTTTATTGGTTTTATTGACTTGGCTTAGGTTCGAAGGGAAAAGCGAAATCCACTAATTCGACTTCGTCTTGGTTCATCCTTAGAAAGGACAATGATATCCGGAGACTTCTTCATCATGTGCGACAAGGGCACAAGCAAGATGTGGTTTCCCTGTCTAGTGAAATTCATTCTCGACCATCGCTTATATGTCGTGACGACGCAAACCGTTAGTGGTTATTACATTTACCGCTTGCTTCTCGATCATGACATGAGAATTGTCCGACCACCTAAAGCCGAATTGAAATCAATGAAATTCAAGAGTGTTTTTCTTTTTTAACTCCTATTTTTTTTATTGGTTTTATTGACTTGGCTTAGGCTCGAAGGGAAAAGAGAAATCCACTAATTCAACTCCATCTTGGTTCCTCCTTGGAAAGGACAACAATGTCTGGAGACTTCTTCATCATGTGCGACAAGGGCACGAGCAACATGTGGTTTCCATGTCTAGTGAAATTCATTCCCGACCGTCAATTATATGTCGTGACGACACAAAGCGTTGGTGGTTATTACGTTTACTGCTTGCTTCTCGGTCATGACATGAGAATTGTCCGACCACCTAAAGCCGAATTGAAACCAATGAAATTCGGGAGTGTTTTTCGTTTTTAACTCCTATTTATTTTTATTGGTTTTATTGACTTGGCTTAGGTTCGAAGGGAAAAGCGAAATTCACTAATTCGACTCCGTCTTGGTTCCTCCTTAGAAAGGACAACGATGTCTGGAGACTTGTTCATCATGTACGACAAGGGCACAAGCAAGATGTGGTTTCCATGTCTAGTGGAATTCATTCTCAACCGTCGATTATATGTAGTGACGACACAGACCGTTAGTGGTTATTACATTTACCGCTTGCTTCTTGGTCATGACATGAGAATTGTCGGACCACCTAAAGCCGAATTGAAACCAATGAAATTTGAGAGTGTTCTTCTTTTTTAACTCCTATTTTTTTTTTATTGGTTTTATTGACTTGGCTTAGGTTCGAAGGGAAAAGCGAAATCCACTAATTCGACTCCGTCTTGGTTCCTCCTTAGAAAGGACAACGATGTCTGGAGACTTCTTCATCATGTGCGACAAGGGCACGAGCAAGATGTGGTTTCCATGTCTAGTGGAATTCATTCTCAACCTTATGTCATGACAATGCAGACCATTAGTGGTTATTACATTTACCATCATGCCATGTGTCTCGTGCTAAGTCAATTAGAGAATGGTTAGATCATTTAGAAGTATGCAACCAAATGAGCCGGTTTTGGATAACCAAGTCGAAATTGTTCGAAGGTCCTAAAAAGATAGAGTCGATAGGGAAATCACAAGAATGTATATTTTTCCTCGAATCCTTGCCTCTATTTTTAATTTGCCCATTTGAGTTCATAATAGATCGATACTCTAGAAATTCAAGTCGACATGGAAAAATGGAATGCATCCAAAAATGAAAACATAAACAATGGTACCATTCCGAAGTTGCGTTGCACGTGAATATGCAGCATCTAGTTGTTGGAATTGTTGTTTTGAGTCGTTTATCAAACACACTTAACGACAACCATGATACTACTGGCTAATTGGAATAAAGTTAAGTATGGATATGAACATTTGAGGAAATTGACAAAGATTAGAAGGGTCTCGATGTCATATGCGAGTGTGAATGGAGCAAGAAAATTTGGTACTGTTTTGACGGTCCAAATTGAGATCAAGTGTGATGCTAGAAGATGCTGCTTGAAATGTCATGATCTCGGGGAGCATGAAAGGACAGGTATAAAGGGGAGTTGGAAAAGGGTTTCGATTGCGAGCCACTTTTGATTTTGCGTTCTCTGGATTTTGCTCAACGGCTGAGAGATCTATCTTGAACGTTAGTTCGGAGACTGGACAAACTACAAATCGAGTTCTACTTGTGCATCTTCCATTCGAGGACGCTCCAGATTTTAGTAAAGATTCTGGTCAGATCATGATTTAGGGTTTGCTTGTACAATGAGCTGAATGGAGATGAGTTTGTGGTGTGGTGATGCCAAGATTAAGCAGGACTTAGGAACCTAACAAGGAGAACTCAAAGTTGCTGCTCATATAATACGGTAGGCGAACCATCAATTTGAGCTGAAACTTGAAAGGACCGCTCGAACATGAAATCACAGTATTATGCATCGTAGAGAATCAAATTTGTGCTGTTGCACTTGATCCTATGTATCTAACTTTAAATTTGTTTTTGAGATAAGTATATTAAAAGTTCTAAAACTTGTTATGAAAGTGTAATTAAATCTTAAAATTTTTAAAAATTGCAATTAAGTTTTAAAACTCGTTGAGAATGTGTAATTGAGTTCTAAAATTTTCAAAAAATGTAATAAAGTCCTAAAACTTATTATGAAATTGCAACTGAGTCCTAAAATTTTCAAAAATTGTTATTAATAAAAGGACTTGATTTGATTAATTTGACAAGTTTTAGAACTTAATTGCACTTTCTAAAAATTTTATGATTTGATTGTATTTTTTGAAAATTTTAAGATTCGATTGCACTTCTATGAAAAGTTTTAGGACTTAATAATTAGGGTGTTTGTATGACTAAACCCCCAAGTCACGAGCAAGAGGTGTTGACCCCATTAGGTTGCAAAAACTAAATTAAAAAAAAAAAAAAAAAAAGAAGTGATAAGTATATTGAAAATCTTAAAACTTGTTAACAAAATATAATTTAGTTTTTAAATTTTCAAAAAGAGCAATTAAGTTTTAAAATTTGTCATAAAATGGCAATCGAGTTCTTAAACTTTCAAAAATACAATCAAATCCTAAAATTTGTTAAATTGATCGAATCAAGTTCTTTTGTTTATATCATTTTTTTAAAATTTTAGAATTCGATTGTACTTTCACGACAAGTTTTAAAATTTAATTGCAATTTTTAAAGTTTTAGGACTCGATTGCATTTTCATGACAAGTTTTAAAACTTAATTCCAATTTTTGAAAATTTTAGGACTTAACTGCACTTTCATAATAATTTTTAGGATTTTTAATGTACTTATCTAAAAAAATTAAAGTTAGATACATAGGATCGTATGCAACAAGACAAATTCGATTCTCTATGATGCCAAATACAATGATTTCATGCTTGAGCGGCCCTTTCGAGTTTCGGCTCAAATCGATGGTTCACCTACTATATTATATGAGAAGCATCTTTGAGTTCTCCTCGTTAAGTTCCTAAGTCCTGCTCAATCTTGGCATCACCACACCACAAAACTCATCTTCATTCAGCTTATTCTACAAGCAAACCCTAAATTATGATCTGATCAGAAACTTTACTAAAATCTGTGGCGTCCTCAAATGGAAGATGGACAAGTAGAACTCGATTTGCAGTTTGTCCAGCTTCGAATTGAGGCTCAAGACAGACCTCTCAGCCGTTGAGCAAAATCCAGAGAATGCAAAATCGAAAGTGGTTCGCAATCAAAACCCTTTTTCAACTCCCTTTATGCCTGTCCTTTCATGCTTCCTGAGATCATGACGTTTCAAGCAGGATCTTCTAGCGTCAAACTTGGGATCTCAATATGGACCGTCACAATAGTGTCAAATTTTCTTGCTCCATTCACACTTTGCATATGATGTCGAGATCCTTCTAAAATCTTTTTCAATTTACTCGAATGTTCATATCGATACTTAACTTTATTCTGATTAGCTAGTAGTATTACGGTTGTCATTAAGTGTGTTTGATAAACAACTCGGAATAACAACTCTAATCACTGGATTCTGCGGATCCATGCGCAACGCAACTTTTGAACGATACCATTATTTATGTTTTCTTTTTTGGACGCGCTCCATTTTTCCGTGTCGACTCGAGTTCTTGGTGTATCAACCTATTATGAACTCAAATGGATAAACTAATAATAAAGGCAAAGAGATCGGGGTAATCATGTTCAAGTTAGTGACGTGAGATACTGAGCGGATGCTAGCACTTGGGGATGTTCTGTTATGGCCGTGCACTCGAAAACAAACATAGTGATTTCCTACTCACGTTTCGCTCGTAGTTGTAGCTACTGGTTGAGCTACCTAGATTCTTTGCTTCTGTGTTATTACCGTGTTAGTCGAAAACAAGCATTGTAAGTTTCTACTCACGCTTTGCCTACAATTACAGCTAGTAGTCAAGTTACTTAGATTTCGCACCGATTCTCTGTTATCCAATGGACGTCCGTTGGGCCATTTTTTCCTTAACAACCATAACCCGACTCTTAACCAATTTGCGATTTGTGAATACTAAGGAACTTGTCGAAACCTAATTTCCCTCTGATGAAAGGCAATTACGCCATCATTCTTCCTTCATTCTCAGGCCCGTTGGTTGGCTGAACATGGGTGTGCTAGAGACAAGCGTATGTGGAAAGCCGAAAAGGACAAGAATGTACTAGAAAGGGGAAAGGTATCCCAAAAGTCAGAAAGCGACGACTAAAGGCGAAATAATTTCGATCGATTTCCGCTGGATTTAGGCGTAGATTAGGAAGTCTAGTCGGTAGGAAAAAGCTTGATTGGACTGAAATGATTTGGGGCTCGAGCCGACTTGGAGAATCTGCTGGATGCCACCCCCGTTGCAAATCTAGCAGCTATTCAGGATTAAAGTATCTCTTGAATAGGATTAGGAGTGTCTAGAGTTCCTCGTATTATCTTTAGGATTAGAGGGTGATTTTGACTTGAAGGAACAGTCATTGGTACATTGCCATCTCATTTCATGTAAGAGTCTATGGACCCTCCAAGTAGCTTCATTAATGTGGATTTATCTCCATATTCTGGAGAATCTTTCTACTATCTACATTCACACTTGGATCATGACGACGACAATTTTGAGAACTTTAGTAGAAATTCGTTGCCATCTTCCCCATCAATTTTGACTGGATGACATAAAGGTTGATTAGATTTCTAGTTTCGTTGTTGGATATAAGAATTGGACAGGCTTTTGTTTTGATCGTTGCAAACATACGCATCTAGGATACATTCCTACAAATTCCCCCCAAAATAAGCAAAGCAAAATTAACTGTAAACACATAACCCTTGATCTTTAACGGCTGAGCGAATTAAAGGACAAAGTCAAGTTTGCATGTGGCACAATGGTAACAATTTTGATGCAAAAGCTTGGATAGGTAGACAAAACAAGCAACTCTCGGATTATGTTCACAATCAATTGGGAGTAGCTGCTTGACACATTCAGGTGGTTAACATCTACAAAGAAACGAAAGACCAACAGCAGTATATTTCATCGTGGATCGTCCTTCATAACTTGTCCCTCCAATCAGTTGGATCCACCTACGTGACATGATACGACCCTAAGATTGTGATGTGACCATGACGGCATAATCTCAATCGCCTCTAAAGAAGGGGACATTTGGAGGATTATTAGGTTATGTCCGGTCAATTGGACATTTATGAAATTTGGATTTATCTGATTAGAAATGGCGAATATCTTTTTATTATTATTATCATTAGATAAAACCCCAAAAAGTGTCGATTGATATGATGCCACAAAGGCTTGCTATTCCTAGCCACGGGATAGCTGAACCCAATTTCTTTAAGTAGTAGCAATTTGATTGGAGGAGGAAGTGGGCGAGGTTTGCTCGATACATCATACGGTGGTGAGTCATATCCACGAGTCCTAGACCCCGGTGATGTGTCGAAACTTGCTTCGAAGTTGAAGATCAAGTAAATGCGTTTTGACATGACAATAGAGAGGAAGGATGGGGTAGCAAGCAATCGGCAAGAAAGAACCATGACTTATGTTAGCTTGGAGGTCAGGGTGAAACACGGTCGACGGCAGTTGGTCGTTGGACTGGGGGCAGCACGTTTATGTCGCAGCTGACACGGCAAGTTTTGGTTATGCGTCGATTCGGATTTAATTGTAAAACTCAAACAGTATAATTGATTATGCAAACGGTGATGTCATATGCTCATTAGATCTGTTCCTAAATGAATTGCAATTAACAAGGATTAAAGTTGTTTGAATGCCTTCTTGTGAGAAAATGTATTGCAATGTTTTGTGATGTGAAATCGTAGATTGATACTAATAAGTTCAGTGTGTTTATGTGTCCTCAAATGTTTTTCATATTTCCGAAGTGTTCATTTTAAATTATGGTAGAATATCAAATGGCGAGAAAAAAAAATCTAATTCTAAATAAATACTAATTTTTTTCAGAACCACTCCAAGATATCGCGTGATGGCAATTCTAGACCAATCATGCCTTGCCAATTCAATCATTATCCAATGATCGTTATTTGTTGCTAGGGTGGCACTTTTAGAGAAATCTATTATGAGGAACCCCGTCAAAATGTCCTTTTCTAGGGGGGTTACAAAGTTAATTCTCATTCAAAATGCTTAAGTTTGAGCAGACATAATAAAAGTTTCAAAACAAATAAGAGCTTAAAAGGCTTGAGTGGGGTGGGAAGCCAATTTGAAAGAAGGACATTTCATCTTTGGGCTTTGACTACCCAATCAGCGATTTAGTTTGCTACACGGTTGCGATGGTCCCGATTAAGATCAGAGATAAAACTTATTCGAGCCTGGGCCTCATTGATATAGCCTAATCAGTGCTTGACACCCCTCTTATCAGATTAGTGTGGTCTTTAATTCCATGCACTTGTCAGATAGTGCTTGAAGGCGTATTATGGTTTCCAGAAGGGCAATTGCTTCAATTTGAGTTGCAAACGACGCCCTTGCGTTCCTCCCAAATTCCCCATCTAGGAGACCAGAACGATCATCGAATGACCGAGGGCTGTGTCAACCTCCTTTTGTCCCCCTCCGAGGGTACGATCCATCTATGTTTACCTTTCAAAGCGCCCTGTTCCGACGGCCTCCAATTCTGAGACCAGCCGATCCGATGCTCCCCCTTTTCGTTTTGTTGTCGATGCCCGCTGAGTGATGCTCTTTCGTCCATGGGTTCTTTCTGATTCTATCTCCTTGACTTGCTAATGTTTGCTACAAACCATCGGGTGCTCTTTTGTTCATGGGCCCGGGCATTAGGGTTGTGGGCTCAAGTACGGGAGTACGGTCCTGTGTTGGGGACCCCATGAACCAACGTTGGGATTTTTGTGCTTAAGTATAAAGTTTCTGATTTAAGTGCTAAGTTTTATTCATATTATAGAAAAATTACTTTCAATTTGCTAATGATAAAATCATTTTTTTCTGAATTTAAATAAAAATATTCCATTGATTAAGAAAACATTTTGTATTGACCCATTTTCCTAAGCAATACAACCGTCAAAAACTAGGAAAACGTGAAACAGACAGAACTTTAGTTGCATTTTTTTTTCCAGATATTTTCCTTTCCTCCTAGAATCGGGATGTGGACATTGGACAGGGAGATGAGAAGATTAGTACGACCCGAACAAGGGGGATGCAATTGCAAAATAGAGAAGAGTTCAACAATAGGGATAAGGAGTTTTAGGTTCCGCACATGTTTCACTTGAAACCTATAACTAGCCCATTGAAATAAATTCCTTATTTTTAGGAACTTAGAACCTATCTTGTATATCTTGAAACTTAGATCCTATATCTCATTACAAGTTTCAGGATTGATTCCAAAGTCTGCCAAGGTTCAACTTTAATTATTAATTGAATAATTGCAGTAAATTATTACCTTTAATTGAACCTAGAACCTACCTGTTAGGGATTAAAATGCGATGGTTGACATTTTTTATGACGGGCGTGCTTTCCCATTAGCCAATGGCGATGTCCCTTGTGAAAATAATTATGAGTCGCATGTTGAAGAAGGCTCCTTGGAACTCCTGTGACCTACCATCCCCTTCATTGGAAAAAAAAAAAGAAATGAGCCAAAGGGTGGAGCTTCTTATTTCTGATGACGACGCAGCTCCGTCTTTCACATTAAGAAAAGCGGACGTTGTCACCCCAGCAACAAAGCTTTAGCGACATAGAGATCGATCGGTAGCTACGACTGTTAGCTGTAAAAATTTTCGTAATGTGGCCTATATTTAGAGGTGAGCACGCTGAACTGCCCAAATCGAAAACTGCCGGACCTGGACCAAACCGGAGGGATTGGTCCATTTCTCGATTCCATAAAAATGGAATCGGTGATTGTCGGTTTGGTTTCAGGTTCCGGGAGAATTGGAGCAAACCCAGACCAATTGAGCAACCCTTTTTAAAAACATATATTTTTAAATATTTTTAAAATTTTTAAAAATATATATATATATATATATATATATATATATATATATTGCTAAGTAATTGGTTCCATGGGGTTGGTTTGGTTCGATTCCTGGTCCAAAGTCAGTTCGTCTAGTTCCCGATCTAAAAAACTAGGAACCAATTCTCCGAGTCTGGTTCTCGATTCTTAGGTGGAACTGGATTGAACTAGAAACTAATTCATCGCTACCTACATTAATTGATATAGTAATTTATCATTTTACAAGGTTAGTCTAAAATGAAATAGAATTATTCTTAATTAGTCTAATATGTGGCTAGCTAGTATGAGTTGTGTTGAGCCTGACCCGTAATAAGAAGGCATGAAGGAAAACTCCATAAATAATGCTCAAGTCTCTCATCTAACCCTAACATTCACGCTTATGGAAGAAAAACACTTACACTTGAATTGTCACGCTTTTAAATATTTGGAGTGAACAGTTCTGGGTATTTTTCAAGTTGGTATTTGTATCGAAGGTCTTGAGTTTGGTTCCGTACAATCCCTCTTCACCCATTTATTGGTTCATTTCTTTATATGGCTTGGACACACACACACACACACACACACACACATATAAGAAAATATTATGTGGTATGTGCGTGCCACGTCATCCGCTAACCTGGTGTGCACATACCACTCATATATCGACACCTGTCATGTGGGACCCACTGGAAAATGAAAGGACTCACTCGGCTCGGCTCAGCTCGCTGGTAGAAGAAAAGATAAGTCACGCATGCTCCCGCCCAAAAGACCATTCTCTCTCCTCAATTGAATTTTGTTGCAATTTTTTTTATCTCTCTCTCTCTCTCTCTCTCTCTCCTCACGGGAGAACAAACATATAACGATCGAGACCTGCGTTTCTTCTCCATTTTCGCTTTCCCCTTCAACTCCGGCTCCGCCTCCTCAAAAGCCTCGCTATCTGGCACGTCGGAGCCTCACCAGTTGCAGTCGAGTCTCAACCCCTCCACCTCCGATTGTTCCTGTGAAGATTGGGTACAAGGTTTGTGTCCGGCTCCGGCTCTGGCTCCGACTCCGGCTCCGCCTTCCTCCCCCAAAAGCCTCGCTAGTCATCTGCTTCTCGCACATCGGAGCCTCACCAATTGCAATTGAGTCCCGACCTCTTCCACCTCCGACTGTTCCCTCAGAGATCAAGCAGAAGGTTTGTGTCTGCCTTTGGCTCCGACTTCGCTCCCTCCCCCAAACGCCTCATCTGCCTCTGGCATCCTCTGTCTCCGGCATTTGCACATCCTCCTCGTCCCGCCGGCCTCCGCTGAGAAGCCATTGGCCTTCTTCAAGAGGGAGGCGGCCTCGATCTCGTTCCAGAGCGGCACTAGGCTCCCCGCCTCTAACCAAGTGCTGGCCCGCTCGGTCATGAGGGAGATCTCAAATGGCGTGAAGAAGAAGGAGAGTCGCAGGCTGGAGAAGGATTCCTGCCAGCCTCCGCTGCGAAACCATCGGCCTCCGGCAGGAGGGAGGCGGCCTTGGTCTCGTTCCTAAGCGGCACAAGGCTCCTCGCTGCTGACCGGGCGTTCTCCCTAATGGCGGGTTGCTCGATCGCGAGGGAGATCTCAGCGGACCTGGGCGGGGTCGACGGCGTGGAGAAGAAGGAAAGGTGCAGGCTGGAGAAAAATCCCACTTGCTATGGATCGAATGAGCAAGAATTATATTCCCATTGCCTCTCTCTTTGAATTTTAATCGCACTTTGTTGACTCTCTCTTTGACTTGACGCTCTTGTTCTGCTTGTGTACGTGTGTTTCTCTCTCGACCGGTGAGTTTCCGTCTTCCTCCTCTCTCATGGGCTGGTTTTGGAATGCACAGTCGAAATCATGAATGGGTTATTTCTGCATCTTGTTGAGTTGTTCAGTTGCCAGAGAATGCGCAAGTAGCGAGGGATTACAAAAGTGGATTCATTCGATCATCATCTGCCGCCACGCCTCGTGTTTCTTTCGTTTTTTTTTTTTTTTGGTTTAATGGAACCTTGCAACTTGCCTCGTCGAAAGATTTTTTTGCTTTGACATGAATATACTCTGTGCTCGAGCAAGCGCGAAAAAGTACCCTTTAAGGATGAGGCGAAAGATCACTTCGCTCTGTGCTCGGTGGGTGGCTGCGTGTTGATGTGAGTTCGATTTCGGTATGCATGAGAAGAGAAGTTATCAAATAGGGTTGATGTTGGTTCTATTTGTTGACCAAAACTCTATTGGACTATGCATTAGATAACTTACTCATTTTGAGAAAATCTCAACTGGGAAGTTGGTTAAGTGAGACTTGGTTGATTCATTTGTGGTGATTGGTTGAGTGAAGGTAAGCGATGTTAAAAGCTTAAACAATTTGGTGATGACACTACCAGTAGCATTTGGAAAATACTTCATAAAAGGGCCGAACGCATCTAATAGCACCCAAGAACTTCCACAAGAATTGGTTCACTCCATTTCAAAGCAAGAAGTTGCTGAAGTAACCTTGCATCTCAGTTTTGAAGCAAAACGTTGTTTAGTGATAGTAGAATATCACGTCTCTGACAAAAGAAAAAGCGCAAGTTGCCTTAGAATGAGTTGAACTTCAGAATTATCACCTCCAAATTCACTTAATCCATCAAAAACCGTGTTCACAACATTTTCTAGAGCCAATTGCATGTTTTCCATCAAAGCCAAATCCTGGAACAAGGCAATACAAACTTTAGGATCCAATCATAGAATAAAGCAACGACAAATGAAAAACGAGGAAAGGGGAAAACCCAATTTCTCTTCCTCCTCCCACCTAAGACAAATTTAGGTTTTGGTTAGAGATGTAAGATCATAGTATGAACATATTTTCCAATTATGAGCCCACCAGAAAGATCCAAAAACCCAGTCCCCATCCCACAGTTTGACAAAGATTTATAAAATAATAGTTTAAACCTTAAAGAGTTCTTTTTTTTTTTTGTCGATAAACCTTAAAGAGTATAAATAATTATTTATTGGCCTTTTTTTGTTCTTTTGATTAAAACTGTAAGCTGGGTTTTGGAAATAAGTTATTGCGTATTATGTCATGTCCAAAACTCGCAATATGACAAATGGGTAGCACGAAATTGGTAGAACTAGGGTATTAACCATTAACTTATCTTGAGGCCCACTTCAGCATCACAAGTTCTCTCAAATACAGTAGGCTCCATCTAATCTTTTCCCTTTATTATTGCAAAAAACAAAGGATAAAAGATTATGACCCCAATTTTTACCAAAAAAAAAAAAAAAACATTATTATGACTCCAACAATTCCCATGAACTCCCATAATAAAAGCTAAGTATGTTAAATGAACAATGTACTTGAAACAGGCTCTTCGCACTATTGCATTTGCAATTACTAGGAAAGAAACTCCATGAAGAATCTACAAAACAAACCTGAGCAGGCATCGGAGGAGACAAGAGATTCTTGATCATTGAGATGATTTTTTTAGATGCTTACACCCAAAAGTAGATTGTTGCATTAATCAATAATTCAACATCATAATATTGCATCCTTTATTGTAGTAGGAGCAGAGAACTATACAAGTCCTAAAATATGTTTACAAATCGATCCAACTCTATGTAGAAGTGCATGTTCATAGCAAAAAATCCAAGAGCTGCACATTGATCATATCTTATGTAGAAGTGCATGTTTATAGCAAAAAGACGTAAGAGCTGCACATTGATCCTATCCTATGGAGAAGTGCATGCTCATAGCAAAAAAATCAAAGAGCTGCACATCGATTCTACCCTATATAGAAGTGCATGCTTATAACTAAAACGAAATCCAAAAGCTGCACTGATTGACATTAGTTAACTATCAACACTTTTAAGATAATTTGTTTCATCATTTTGAAGTCAAAAAGTCATGCTTCATCTTACCCGTGTTTCATCATTAAGGTCAATTCTATAAACAAACATAATGAGAGTATTTGAATTACTTCATGCAAAAACAAAATAAGATAATTGATGAAATCATTTTGTCACATTAAACAAGTGTCATATCCATGCAAGGTGCCGCCTCCGCATGTAGACGCTTTTCTCTCTCTCTTCTCCGTGGCACCCTTAATCCGAGTATTTGGTATACCTTTTGGACTTCTCTGAATGGGATCAAATACTCGAATTTCATGATTTTCTACATATTCAGATTCATCACATTCCCTCAAGAAATCAACATGATCTTTACCTATTAGAGATTGCATTTTGGTTGTGATTTGAGAACGAAGATGCAACAAAGCTGTAGTTGCAAGCTTCTCTATTACATCATGATTGTCACTATCATTCATAACACTGAAAACTAACTGCATCAACCTCTTCAAATGCAGTGTCTTTGATTTAACCATACCATGAGAGTTTTGTGCAACATATTCACAATAAGTCCATTGTTTTGCAACTTTTGTCCACCTCTTCAAAATATATTACAATGGAATGCTTATAACATTTGCAATATTTGTCAAGATGCATAAAGCATGCCTACATAACCATCCTTGCATTTCAAATAACTTGCAGCTACAAGAAATGGTAGAATCATTTGGACTAAAATGCACAATATGCTTTCGTTCAGTACTTCCGGTTCCCACAATATAAATATGTAAAGGCCTATTAATTTCTGATCGAAGAACGTGTTCAGATAAAACATGCAAGAACTTAGCTTGAAAATTCCTGTAAATGACATGAGTATATACCTGTGCAGCATGTTGCAAAATTCCACTATTTTCAACCACAATATGTGGCTTTCCTCGAGCACACTCAAAATCATCAACAATTTTATTGTTGCGCATTTTTTCAGCTTGCTTCTCATAATGACCGATAAATTCAAATAAAGTCATTGTCTTACACGCTATATCTTGAAATACATTATTTGTGCTCATTTCTTTGTGTAGATCTAATTCCTGCAGAAAAAAATCACGGCCAAATGCAGGACATCATTTATGACGCAGGCAATACAGATTATCCAACCATTTGTTCTTACCTAAACTCCACTCTTGACATATAGCTTTTCAAGTGGTCTCCATTTCAATTTTAAATTCACAATGATATAGAAGCTTGTACCAATATTTATCACGAAAACCTGGCTTTTCAAGATGTGCAATATGATGCATAGCATTTTTCCCAATATTCCATATACATAAACGATGATAAGATTTCGGGAAAACAGTTCTAATAGCATTTGTCATAGCATGATATCGATAAGTGAAAATGGTTTTGGGTGCTTTACTACCATTGCCTTAAAAAATGATTGAAATGCCCAAACAAAAGAAGCAACAATTTCATCCATCAGAAATGCACAACCAAATATAACATTTTTCCAGTGATGATTCAAAGTAACAAAAGGCGCACATATCATATTGTATTTATTTATATGATAAGTAGTATCAAACGCTACTATATCTCCAAAACTATCATAGTCTAACTTGGATATACCATCAGACAAAAAAACATTGGTCAGCTTCTGATCCTCATCGAATTGAAATGTGTAAGAAAAATTGCTTTTATTTTATTGTAAGCAATTAAAATGGTTGATAAGCCTTTGACAATCACCTGCATCAATCAAATTCATTCTTTTTAGGGTTAATACCTTAAAAAACCCCAAACTGGTACACTTGTGACAAATTTACCCCAAACTATTTTTTTGACCATGAAAAATCCCAAACTGGTACATCTGTGACAAATTTACCCCGACTAACTATAAAAAACCCTAAACTTGTACATTTATGACAAATTTACCCCAAATTAATTTATTCGATCACAAAAAACCCCAAATTGGTAAATTTGTGACTAATATACCCTCCGAAAAATTAGATTAATACCACAAAAAAATCACAAAAATTATAAACTATAACAAACATAGTGTAAAATCTCAAATTGATATACCGGTCAATTGTCACGTGTTATTTAACTTTATAATTTAACAAGAAAATTTAACTAAAACTAACATAGGGTAAATTTGTCACAAGTGTACCAATTTAGGGTAAATTTGTCAAAGGTATACCAGTTTGGGGTTTTTGGTGATCAAAAAAATAGTTTGGGGTAAATTTGTCACAGGTGTACCAGTTTTGGGTTTTTCAAGGTATTAACCCTTCTTTTTAATTGTAAGAAATTTTGACATTTACGTAATGTAAAGCCAATATTATTTGGCCCACCTACTTCATCACAAAGATAAGAATATGCTATTGTAGCCCTTATACCGGCCCCAGTCATAGAAGTCAAAATACATTTACTAGTATTTGTAATGTGTTGATACGAGTGTATAAAGTGTTTTTTTTTTTTTTTTTTTGGTGACCCAGGGAACCTCGTGCGCCGCTTCGCGGCGAAGTAAACCCTGGGAACAAGTAGAGTCACCACCACCCTTGCCTGCCGGGTAAATCGCTTGACAACGCCATGGATCGAACTCGGGACCTCTCGTGAAAAGTTCCCTTGCCCAACCACCTACGCCACCTCCACGGGTGGTAAGTGTTTTTGTTTATCCTCAATGAAAGGATGATTATGAACATTTTCAAACTTGGTAACTTTCCAAACTCCATTTTCAATTTTAAATTTAATGCAAGTTTGACATCTTATTCTCTTCATTGTCCTATAAATATTTCTTTGTTCAAGAGGTGGGATTGGTGGAGAGTGTCATTCACAATTACATAGAAATGTGCATCTTCGCAATATTCCTTTACTATTGTTAGTTTTTTGTTCTTTTCACACAACAAATCATTTGCAAATTGCATATGCATTGTATGTATTATAGGCTTCATTCCATTAGCAAACACCATACCAATTCTGAATTCAAATTCTTCATTAACATTGTGTGCAATGATTTTTTTTTTTTTTTTTTTTTTTTTGGTAAAAGTGTGCAATGATGTTATCCTTTGAAGCCTCTACAATTTGAAGAAAATATCTAATTATTTAAAGAAGACAAATGAAGTAAATACAAATTTAATTCTAAAAAGATGAAGTCATACCCATTTCGCCCGAGAATAGTTCGACTTTTACTGGAAGTGAATGTCAAACACGAGTTTTGGTATCCATCGGTATTGGGTTCTTCATAATTACAATCTCATAATCACTTACAAAAACCTTTTGACCAACATATTTTGGTAACATAAACAACAATTATCCATTAGCAAATAATAACTAAAATTGAAAGCGAAATAAAAATAAAGGCAACAATTATTAGTCCAAATTATTAACGGCAAGAGCACTATTCAACTTTACCAAGAACAGGGCAGCATAGGAATTAGATTGTCGAAAAGGTTGGGTGCACTCCAAGAACAAAGGTAAACGCAAAAGCCCCAAGGTTTTCTCATCTAAAACTTATACATCAACAACAATAACAACTGCAATCATAAAAAATCGAGGCTTTTACCTTTACCCTAAAACAGAATACTAAAGTAATGCATGGTGAAAATTCTTGATGCCAATGCAATGTCCTCAATTTTGTCTCTCCAAAGCAATTACAAGAAATTGCATAGAACCATTTGCAAATAAAAGTTGTTCGGTTACATGGAAGCTTCTGTAAAGGCAACCAAAACAAAACGACATCCATTGATTCAAAATGCATCAAAAAAGCCAATACCAACTAGAAAAAAATATAAGGTGCTAGGCATGTTTGATTCAAAATTGTACCTTACAATGTTTGGAAGACCAATAATAAATAGGGAATGCATTACATGAACAAAATAACACCAATTGCAAATCAACCATAACAAACCAGAAGGGGCAAGTTACCATATTCATATTTTGAAAGTGTTGAACAGCATTCAATAATTGTTCAAAGAACATCTTGTAAGGTAATCATTGCCTAGACTAAAGCACAAACACTTAAAAACAACATAATTGAGTAAAACAAGGCATTGACCTCTTCTATGACATAAGTGCAAAGTCAAGTGCACATTAATCTTCACGAGTAAGAGGAGATGTAACATTCACAAGAATCTCTTTCCTTTCTTGTTTCAACAGACTTGGAGCTTTTTACCTATAACTGAATAATAACCACTTTTATCATAGTGTATATCTATGGAAGAGTAAGCATAAGGATGGCAGATGAGATAAGCATTGATATCATTTTCGAACTTAAATATCCATGCCTTATCGATGTTGCAAATGTCGGTGAACTCTTTAAGTAATTGAGACTGGGAAGCTTACTCTTCTTTAGTTGCGATGTCCATCCCTAAGTGCGCCACCATATGAGGGATAGCCTAAGAAACACCCACGGCAAACAAGGTTATGAATTTTTTCAGTGCAAACGGAAGCAAAGAAAAGAAAATACATTAGAATATAGTAAAATTCAATATACAATCCAAAACTATTGTCAAATTAGGGCCTGCATGGTTGCACCCTATTTTGTTCAGAACAGAAATTTCTGTTTTTTGTTCGGGAACAAAAAGGAACAAAACGCGTTTGTGTGCGTGCTGTTTTTTTGTTCTTTTGTTCCCAGGAACAAAAAAAAACGAAAACAAGAAACAATAAAAACTTGTTTCTTGTTTTCGAACAAAATCTAGAAATACTTATCTTTTTTATTTTTTTCTTTTCTTCTTCTTTTTTCTTTCTTTTTTCTTTGGCCGGTCGCCGGCCTTGGCCATGGCCGGCGACCGCCGGCGACCGGCCGACGAGGGCCGGCGGCCTCGCCCACCACGGCGAGGCTCGCCGGCCCCGGCGAGGCCGAGCCCGGCCGTGGCCGGGCGAGGCTCGGCCTCGCCTTGGCCGGGCGAGGCTCGGCCTCGCCCAGATTCGGCGAGGCCGAGCTCGCCCGGGCCGGGCGAGGCTCGGCCTCGCCGGCCACCGCCAGCGACGCGACTGGGCGGTGGCCGAGCGAGGCCGAGCCTCGCCGCCGCCGGGCGAGCTCGGCCTCGCCGGATCCGGGCGAGCTCGAGCTCGCCCAACCAGCGTGAGGTCGGGCGAGCTCGATCTCGCCAGATCCGGCGAGGCTCGGCCTCGCCGGCCACCGCCACCAGTCGGCGTCGCCAGCGGTGGCCGGCGACGCCGAGCCTCGCCGGCCGCTGGCGAGCTCGGCCTCGCCGGATCTCGGTTGGGCGAGCTCGAGCTCGCCCAGATCCGGCGAGGCCGAGCTCGCCCGGCCGGCGAGGCTCGGCCGCCCGCCACCGCTGTGTCGGCGTCGCTCGGGCGGTGGCCCGGCGACGCCAAGCCTCGCCGGCCGCCGGGCGAGCTCGGCCTCGCCGGATCTAGGCGAGCTCGAGCTCGCCCGGCCAAGGCGAGGCCGAGCCTCGCCCGGCCACGGCCGGGCTCGGCCTCGTGTGGCCGGGCGAGGCCGCCGCCCTCGTCGGCCGGTCGCCGGCCATGGCGAGGCCGGCGACCAAGCCAAAGAAGAAAAATAAAAAAATAAAAAATAAATAAATAAATAAGAAATAAAATAGAAATATTAAAAAATTAAAAGAAATAAAAATTATATAAATTTACCAAACGTGTTCCTATTCTTTTTATATTTGGGAACAGATTTACCAAACGCATTTTTTTGTTCAAAAATTGTTCCCTCGGGAAGAAACACTTTTTCTATTTCTGTTTCCCGAAACAATTTTTAAACAGAAACGTTACCAAACGCGCCCTTAGTACCAATAAAAAAGAGTGGCAGTTTTCAACCTCAACTAATAATGAGGACTGAGAAAACTCATAACTCAACATCTCCTATGGCATTAAACAACTCTCGTTGCAAAAATCAATGGATCCTACAATTGGTATTGACGACATCCATTCATCATATTTCATGTCTAACTAACAATAAGCAAGTATCATTTCTTAGGTTACAATTGGACCACGAGACGCACAAGCCCGTAACCATAAGTTGAGATAGACATGAGATTCCTCTCATAGCACAAAAAAGTAGGAAAGATGCTACAACTTCACTCAACCAATCACCACAAATGAATCAACCAAATCTCACTTAATAAACTTCCTGGTTGAGATTTTCCCAAAACGACTAAGTTATCTAATGCATAGTCCAGCAGAGTTTTGATCAACAAATAGAACCAACATCAACCCCATTTGATAACTTCTCTTCCCACGCATACCGAAATCGAATTCACTTCGAAACACCGCCACCCGCCAAGCACAGAGCGAAGTGCTCTTTCGCCGCATGCTTAAAGGGTACTTCTTCACACTCACCCGAGCATAGAGTATATTCATGTCAAAGCAAAAAGATCGATTCTTTCGACGAGGCAAGTTGTAATGTTCCATTAAACCAAAAACAAAAAAAATGAAAAGAAACATGAGGCGTGGCGGCAGATGATGATTGAATGAATCCACTTTCATGCTCCCTACTCGCACATTTGCTAGCAACTAAACAACCCAACAAGATGTAGAAACAACCCATTCGGGATTTCGACTGTGCATTCTGAAACCAGCCCATGAGAGGGGAGGAAGACGGAAACTCTCCGGTCGAGAGAGAAACGCACGGACGCTAGCAGAATGAGAGTGTCAAGTAAGAGAGAGAGTCAACGAAGTGCGACTGAAATTCAAAGAGAAAGGCAGTGGGAATATGATTCTTGCTCATCCGATCCACAACAAGTGGGAATCATTCTCCAGCCCGCGCCTCTCCTTCTCTGTGTCGTCGACCCCGCCCAAATTCTCCGAGATCTCCCTCGTGATCGAGTAGCCCAGCGTTAGGGACAACGCTCGGTCAGTGGCAAGGAGCCTAGTGCCGCTCGGGAGCGAGACCGAAGCCACCTCCCTCTTACCGGAGATCGATGGCTTTACGGTAGAGGCTGGCGGGAATCCTTCTCCAGCCTGCGCCTCTCCTTCTTCTTCACGCCGTCTGAGGTCTCCCTCGCGACCGAGCGGGCCAATGCTTGGTTAGCAGCAGGGAGCCTAGTGCCGCTCGGGAACAAGACTGAGGCTGCCTCCCTCCTGGCGAAGGCTAATGTTCTCGGCGAAGGTCAGTGAGACGAGGAGGACATGCAGATGCCGAAGACGGAGGATGCCAAAGGCAGATGAGGCTTTTGGGGAGGGAGCTGGAGCCAAAGCTGGAGACAGACACCAACCTTTTGCTCGATCTCTGAGGGAATAGTCGAAGGTGGAGGGGGTCGAGACCCAATTGGGACTGGTGAGGCTCCGACGTGTCAGAAACAGATGACTAGCGAGGCTTTTGGGGGAGGAAGGTGGAGCTGGAGGCAAACACAAACCTTATACCCAATCTCCGCTGGGAACAATCGGAGGTGGAGGGGGTTGAGACCTGACTGCAACTAGTGAGGCTCCGACGTGCTAGAGGCAAATGACCGGCGAGGCATTTGAAGAGGCGGAGCCAAAGCCGAAGGCGAAAGTGGAAGCGGAGAAGGAAATGCAGGTTTCGATCATTCTGTGTTTGTTCTCTCGCGAGGAGAGATAAAGTGAGAGAGAGAGAGAGAGAAAAAAAAAATTGCATAACATTCAATTGAGGAGAGAGAATGGTCTTTTGGGCGGGAGCGTACGTGACTTATCTTTTCTTCTGCCAGCGAGCTGAGCCGAGTTGAGCGAGTCCTTTCATTTTCTAGCAGGTCCCACATGACAAGTGTCGATATCTGAGTGGTATGTGCGCACCAGATCAGCGGATGACGTGGCACCCACATACCACTGAATATTTTCTCATATATATAATCATCTGTATAAGGGCCTCATAAGTGGTATGCAAAACGGATCACTCAAACCAGGAATCGTCTGAACTAGACGGAACTGCCTCGTTAAGTTCAATTATTAAGAATGTCAGTCTCATTTATAGTTCCTAAAAGTGAAATCGGTGTCTAAATGGTCCAGTTCCCAGTTCCAAGGTGAAATTGAACTGGATTGAACCGGACAGATTACTTATACTTTTATTATTATTTTTTATTTCTTCAAAAAAATTAGTGGGTTAAGTTTATTGTTTCCAAGGAAATAGGTGCTTATTACTGGACAACAAGATATCTGGATAGAAACATGAAAAAAATAGTAAACGATTTCGTTGGACTGGACCAAGTGTTAGCATGTACTTGTGAGTAAATTATGTTAGAAAAATCCCACATTAGAGAATTAATGTGGTATAAAACAGTTAATATATTCCAATTGGAGCATAAATGTTTGGTTTAAGTTTTTTAGTGAAGATGGGTTCAATTAAAAATATTAACAAACTCGGAATTAGGCTTCCTTTAGGCAATCTTCTTAGGTGAAGGTATTGGACTTTCGCTGCGTGCTCTCAACAAATGGTAGCAGAATCCATGATTGCAATTTTTGGGCATGTGAGCGTTGTGATGTAGCAATGTAGGCCCATAAGTAAATTCATGCAGATGGATGCCTGAATTAAGGGGAAGCAAACTTAACACTGAACTCACACGTGATGAGGAGATTGTTAGAATGCACTTGTGAGCGAGTTGTGTTACAGAAATTCCACATTGGATAATTAATATGGTGTAGAGTAGTTAATATACCTTAATTGGCTTATAACTCATTGGCTTAAGTTTTAGAGTGAATGTATGTCTAACTGGATATATTAACGAGCTCAGATTCGGGCTCCCCCTTGGCAATCTCCTTGGATGTAGGTATTAGATTTTTGCTGCGCTCCCAACATCAGGAACTAATCACCCCTAAGCCTCACTCATTACGATCTATGCTCAAGACATTGGGAAGTAAATCGGCCTTCGCTTGAGGGGAGTATTATTGGGATATAAAAGGTATTCCACGTCTAATGCTAATAGTTTAGATATTTGTAGTAACCAATTGTGGATAAATTTTAAGTTGGGTAAAAGTCACAAAAAAATCTTAAAACTATGCCTATTGCAGCTCATTTATTTGAACTTTCTTTTATAACATTGAAAATCCCAAATTATGTCCATCATTAGGAGTTTGCAAAAGAATCGAAACCGCTTGAAATTAAACCAAACTGGCCCAGAAGTGATAGTTCTCAATTCCAATAATTGGAAATGGTGAGTGCTGGTTTATTTCTAGATTTTAAGTGTGGAACCGCCCATCCAACTCAAACTAATACATACAAATATATATTTCTATATCATTTTTTAAAAATTTAAAGTTTTAACTTTTCATATCAAAATTCTAGTTTTTTCTTCATTTCTCTCTGTTTCTCATCTCACTCATCTCGCAACCTCACCTCCATCTCTCCATCTTGTGGCCTCATCAATCCCTTTCTCTCTCTCACTCTAAATTGCCTTCAAGCTCATTACTCCTCTATCACTCTTGCTCTCGATTGCCTTTAACCTAATCGCTTGCCATCAAGTTTCACACCTTTTTTCCGAAGTGAGGACATTTCAACTGGGAACTAGACTAGCGATCTAGTTGCCAACTAGGTCAATAGAGCCGACAGGCAACTTCCATTTTCAATTTTTCGGAATCAATCCTTAGTGAGCAATTCCAATTTCAAGGTGAGAACCACCCACCCTAGAACTAATCACCCATATTTATTGTTGACACATTCACCATCAACTTTTTTCTTGTGACATAAAAAATTACAAACCTGTATCAATGTGACACATTTACCCTCCGTCATGATTTCGTTAGATAATTTTTCAATTAAAACAACTTCGTTTTATTTCACATAAGTCAACATTATTTGCATTTGGGGTCCATGCAGGCAAATTTTTAATGAATCTCATTAGCAAAACTTTGACGGAAGGTAAATATATTATACATGTATAAGTTTGAGATTTTTGGTGTTACTCAAAAAAGTTTAAGATAAATGTAGCAAAATGAATTTAATTGAGGATCTTTGGTCGTGGTTGCCTTTTTAAGTATTATGAGAGCTAAATGTTATTATGAATATTATCTTGAAGGACGGGAGATTACATTGTTGCATTTGAACAGGAGACAAATTGAATGCTTCATGCAAGCCTATCCGCTTATTTACATGCATGACTATAAGCAAGACAATTTTTTGGTCGAAGAGAAGAAATTATGATTAGGACAACATTTTCATAACTACCCAATGACGAGCACCAAATAGTCTAGCTTACTAGTGAGAACACCCATTTTTCCTTTCCTGATTACACAATATAACGTCACTTTCATTAGACACCATGCCTAAAATCTAGACCTAAACATGAAGAAGGCAATAACTCAAATCAAGCTATGCAAGAAACTTAACTCACAAATCTCGCTCAATATATGGGTTAAGAAATTAGTCAATCATGAAAATCGCATTAATACAATTGGCCAATAAAACCAAGCATTTCAAATAAATTTTGATGAAGTTTGAACATTAAATTTGAATTTGATTAGATTTCTTAATTCCAATACTTGTCTTCAATTAGAAAAGCTTTTTCAATTGTGTCTTATAAACTATTTACTTTCTTTATGCACTTTGTTAGATTTCCATAGAGGAGTTTTTGTTCAAAGTTAAGCCTGTCTTTTACATATCAATTTCTGCCATCGCCACTCTCCTCTATTTATCTGACAGAAAATAAGGAGGAATGGAGAGGAAGAATTTTCTATATATTGATATATTGTGGACAATTATAACAATCCATTTATGGTGTAAGAATGAAAAGAAAATTAGGAAATAATATACAAAGAATCATAATTTCTTATTCACTAATTCAATTACAAATCCACTGAATCAATTAGAATTGGCGCCACAGTTAGGATCTTCAATTATATCTTCAACACTCCCTCTCAAGCCAATGGCATATATATGTCGAGGACACCTAGCTTGCTTAGCAAGTACGCATGTTGTCTCTGACATAGTGCTTAGTGAAGATATTTGCTAGTTGATTGACAGTTCTAGTTCCCTTTTGTTACAAGAACTCCCTTTGTGATCTTATCTCGAGTGAAATGACAATTAACTTCTATATGTTTTGCTCTTTTGTGAAATACTAGATTTGCCGCCAATTTGGACGTAGCATCATTGTCACAAAACAATTTAGTTGGTCAATTGACCTGTAATCCAAGGTCTAACAATAATTGTCGTATTTAAACTACTTCGCAGGTAGTTTTTGCCATGGCTTGATACTCTGATTCAACTTATGACAATGATACAATTAACCACTCCTTCATTTTCCATGATATTCACAAATCTCCCAATTTGATGCAGAAACGAGTAATATATCTTCTAGTCATCGGGCAAGTAGCATAATCTGCATCACAAAAGGCATGTCGCAGTCACGAGATAAGAATTCCAAGTCCTAGACACCCTTTCAGATATTTCACAACTTTCAGGGCTGCATTCATATGAGACTGTTTTGGACTACTACGCATGAATTAGCAAGTATTTGCATTGCATAACATATATAAAGTCTTGTTATGATAAGATATATCGATTTCCCAACAAGTCGTTGATATCTTGATGGATCATTGAACAATGGATCCTCAATAGATGAAGAGGGACTCATAGCATGCTTATGAGTAGTCAACTTGCTATTCTCTTCAATCGGTATGATAACTAGCTTACACCTTGACGATTTGCTTCTAAAATAATTTCTAGGATGAATTTCCCCTTGTTAAGACTAATACCTCTATCAGATTGAGCAATCTCAATACCAAAAAAATATTTGGGAGGTCACAAATTCTTGATATGAAAGATAGAGTGCAAATATCCTTTGAAATTTACAACATGAGAGTTATTATTTCCCATCACAAGTATATCATCAACGTATATCAATAGGTAAATTGATGAAGTACCTGCATTCTATATAAATAGGGCATAGTCATGTTTAGAATGCTAAAATCCTACACTGTTTAGTGCAGCATCTAGATGCTTATTTCAATCCATATAGGGATTTGCATAGATGAAATACCCATGACTCCCCCTGTTTGTGTAATCCCTATGAAAACTCCAAATATATTTTTTCGGTTAGATCACCATGAAAAAAAGGCATTGTGGACATCCATTTAGTGCAGCGACCAATTACGAATGGTGGCAATGGATAAGAAGGATTGTACAGTGACTTCTTTTGCAACGGGAGAAAATGTCTTCTGACAATCAAAACATTCTCTTTGTATAAATCCCTTGGCCACCAATCAAGCTTTGTAATTTTTAATAGAACCATCTGCCTTAAGCTTGATTTTATATACTTATTTACATCCAATCAGTCTTTGTGTGGGGGCAGTGAAACAATGTCCCAAGTATGGTTCTTCATTAGCACATTAAGTTCTGATTCAATTGCTCATTGCTATCAAGAATCTTGTGATGCTTCATGCCAAGAGGATGGTTCCTGTTCTTTTGAGAGAAGATTAATGCAACACATGCATTCTAGTGACAGTTGATTAAAGGAGACATATGAGGAGACAAGATATTTTGTACCTGGATAACACAATGCTAAGCAAATGTAGTCCTTAGTCTGTGTAAGTAGGCAAGTTTGTCATCTAGAACACCGGGTTGATCAACTACTATTTGTTAAGGTGCTGGAGAAGTTACTGTATGGTCAAGTGAAGCCGTAGCTTTAGGAACTTCCTCAAATAATGCCTGGGATAATTACGGGGACTCAACTTCAGATGATGCTGGAGAAGCACATGGCTCTTGTGGAATTGGCATGGATTGTTCGGGGCAACAAATAAGTATTGCAAAGCCATTGATAAGTCTTCTTCACATAGCAAAGGGCGGCGGCCTTCTGATGACAGAGTTGTAGAAGATATCATATTTTTTAATGGGAATATGTCCTCATAAAATATGACATCTCTGCTTATAAAGAAGTGCCCTATAGATATTTTCATAACTCTATATCCCTTTTGAAGTAGAGGGTATCCCATGAAGACACATTGAGTAGCACAATGACCCATTTTATCCATGGGACCCACATCTGTCGCATAACATAAACAACCAAATACTCAAAGGTGATTATTTTTTGGTTGTTTGTTGTATAGCATCTCAAAAAGAGTTTTACCACCAAAAATTCTAGTTGGCATACGATTAATCAAATAAACAGCTATTACTACATACTCTCCCTAAAAAGCTTCAAGAATAGAGACTTGGTATTTTAATGCATGAGCCACTTTTAGGAGATGTTTAGGCTACATGAACTTTCATGAAGTATCCCATGTGAAGACAAAAACTTGATGCAATCAAAATTAAAGAATTCACGCCCATTATATGTACAAATTCGTTACACAAATTGATCGAATTGATTCTTGACTAAAGAAATGAATTACGATAGATGAGCAAAAGTTTAACTTTTTGATTGCATGAGATAGGCCCAAGTGCCCCGTGTATAATCATTAACAATCGTAAGAAAGAAACGGGAGCCATTATGATGAGTGCTATGATAAGGATCCTAGATATCCATATGAAGCAGTGAAAACGGTTTGTCGGCTCGAGAAGTACTTATAGAAAAGGATGCCTGGAATTGTATAGCTAAAGGACATGCAAGACATTTACGATGTGGAAAACATGCATTACGACCCAATATCCAATGAAAAAGGAGATTTTGATTTCTATTGATAGAATTACACAAAATGCTTTCATTTAATTATTCTAAATCTCTTAGAGAATCAATTCAGAAATATAGTCCTTGTGCAACACTTCTCAAGTCCATCAGTTTGCCTATCGAATGGTCTTAAAAGAAACAATTGTCAGAATTGAATATAGCACAACATGAATTATCCATGCAAACTTTTGAAAGATAGAGTAGGTTGAGTTCAAAATCGAGAATGTATAGGACATTCTTGAGGACAAAGCTCGGACCAAGATGAACGGTTCTGATCTTGGTAACATGGATGAGGTTTTTATTTGAAAGACGTATTGATATGGGAGATTGTGATCCTTTATCCACATGAGAAAGTAAATTCTTATTGCGAATTATGGGGTCACTAGCTCCCCGTATCAATTATCCATGCATCAATTAAAAAAGAATTCTCCTTGTGGAGAAAGGTACATGAGAACCCCGTGCTTTTGTCGTTGGTTTTCTACTGATTCAAGATTTGGACAGTATGTTGATATTGATCCTGAGTAATTGTTTATTGTGCCCCATCAATCCTTTTTGTGGAAACATGATAAGCTAAGGATTTTTTTTTTTTATCAGTAGGCTTCAAATGCAGTTTCCAACATGCTTAATAGTATGATGCAGGCATTTACAATAATTGAAATATTTAATTTTGAATTTACCATTTTGCCTACCGACCTTTCCTAATGACGTGGCCTGATGTGAGTCATAGGATCTCTTGTAAGTAGGAGTAGACGCGGCCTGATAAGGGCCCTCCGATTTGAGCAAGTTGATGGGCAATCTTGAGCCGTCCATCACCTTGTGCGATCTGGAGCCATCCACGACCGCACGCTGACCCCATCTGCTCATCCCCATCTTTTGATCCAGGTTGTCCGTTGTCAAGTGATGATCCTAGCCATCCACGCGGAAAACCCTAGGGTTCTTTACGATTCTTCTTCTTGTTGCAACAACAAAACCCATTTTTGGGTATTCGGCAACTTCAAGAGATTCACCACCTCCTCCAATAGCCTTCTCGCTGAAGCCAACACTAAAAGAAAGGGCCATGAGACTCATGCCTTCTCTACCTTGAGTGTGCTCATCTGCGACAAGTCGTTGACTTTCTTCTTGGACAACCAACTAATATATGCAGCTGAGTGGCAGCGGAGGGTCCATCACAAGAATCTTGGATCGAAACGTCGAATAGGACTCATTGAAGATGAATAAGAATCTTGTAGCTTATGAATAAGAATCTTGTAGCTTTATGTGCTTGTTTGATTTCCTTATACTACCTCAGTGTGCTCTCGGGTCCTTGTAGATGTTCTTTGGCCGCCTTGAGTTCATTCCATAAGGTAGAGAAGTGGTTGAAGCAAGCGATAACTAAGAGGTTCCCTTACTTCAACTCCATTAATGCTTAGGTGATTATGAAGAGTTTTGCTTGGTCTAGACGCCCATACATCTCTCAAATGCTATCCCAGAACCACTTCGCCTCTTCAATTGGTGGGAGCCCAGCCGTGATGTTGAGGGTGAGATAGTCACCAATCCATGTACGCACTAACCAGTTGCATCTTTACCAGTGCCTTTAGTTGCGTTCATCGGCCGAGAAGAGGACAGCTCTATTAAGGAATTCGTCATTATCTTTGGTGATAGGCGCCTATTGGAGATCCCAAGTCCAAGTAGTACAATTGTCCGGTCTAGTGAGCTGGAGGTTGATAAGGCGAAGTTTTAGTCTATTGGCCGACGAAGTATAGAAGGGATTGGTTCAAGGCGGCTGCTGCCACCGATAGGGAAAGCATACGACATGAATCTGGGCAGGGAGGCCATGTAGGGATTTGTCCCTTGAACCGGCATGGATTTGAGTCTATGACCCGGATTCGGCTGACCTAAATCATCAATCGAGTCATTCTCATCTAATAGAAGAACTAGCTCATTTTTGTTAGGCTAACTTCTAAAGCCCAACTAACTTGCTTCTCCATATGGATGTTGGGCCCACGCTTGTCCTGGCCTAGTGCCCCATTGGACTTGGACAGGGTACCAATGAACTAGTTGAAAAGTGGAAGGCCATTGAATAGGCCCAAGGATTTGGTTGGAAGTAGGAAATTGCTTTCAGACAAATGGTTATTCCTCTTCGAGTAGGATGGTAAACATTCAACGACAATGGAGTTTGAATTCTTGATCGCTTTGCTGGTTTGTTTTGTAGGATGAAGGACTATAGTAACACCTTAGAAAAAAGACAAAGGCAGTTCTTAGAATTTGTGGAAGCTAGGCCAAGATAAAGGGCTGCTCTAACACCATAATAGAAAATAAGGTAGAATGGAGAGGGAGAATTTTCTGTATATCGATGTATTGTGTACAATTACAACGATCCAATTATAGTGTAAGAATGAAAAGGAAATTAGGTAATAATATACAAAGAATCATAATTTCCTATTCACTAAATCCATTATAAATCCACTGAATCAATTAGAATTGACGCCATAGTCAGGATCTTCAATTATATCTTCAACATTGTCTTTCTTTCTTCTCCTTTTTTGCAATTTCCTTTTTTTCTTAATTTTTTTAACTACAAAGTTCATTTTCTTATTCCTTAAATTCTACGTGGGATGCAATGTCGGCGTTGAACAACTAATATCAGCATTTCACTCTCTATTTTTCACACACACACACACACACACACACACAAAAAAAACCAATTCAAAAAAGAAAGAAAAAAAGCATACATTTTAGGGGCCCAATTGTCCAAAAAAGAGAGTAGGTGGACTAAATTTTCCTGTGATTTTTCTTTTCTTGTTTTACTTTTATTTTAGACTCCATTAGTTTTACAAAAAATATTTTCTTTAAAAAATGATTATTGCATTCATTCATTTTTATAAACGATACAAATGATCATTTTAAGAAAATATTTCCAATCATTTATTTTTCATGAGACTCTATTTATTTTGCGGAATATGTAAAAAATGTCTTCCATGAAATCATTTTTAGGAAAATGAAAATATTTTTTGGTGTTTGGCTAAAACCTAAAAATGAATTGGAAAATATTTTCTACCATTTAGTAAGGAAATTCTAATTTGATTTTTTTGAAAAGACATATACTATTCGGATGCTAGTGACTTGTGTATGGGCAGTCAAAGAATCGAGTGTTGGTACTAGGGTATTATGTTTAGCCTCAATGGACCTTCATCCAAGTATTGGGGACCTGGGCACGAGCACAAGTCGAGTCCACAAAAGTCAAACTCAAGAACCTATTACCCATGCTCAGATCTCAACACCGAAGCTAGAGTCCCTAAACCCTAGTGACTATGCCTAGTCCCTAGCGGTTGAGCTTGAGTTGCCAAAGAGCAACCTTGGTATATTAAGGCTAGGCTTAGGCATAACATCGAGGTTTCAGGCCTGGCATTGATGGACCCAAGCCTAACTCTCAATGGACTTAGGTGTTGCGCATCAAGATTCTAGACCGCCTTAATGGATCCAAGCATAGATACCGAGGAACCAAAAATAGGCACTAAGGGGTCTTAAATCCGATCACAATAGACATGGATCTAAGTGTCGAAGACCCAAGCACTGACACCAAGCACCTGAGCCAAGCCTTGATGGGAGCAAGTGTTGGGGATATGGTCACGAATGTTAGGGCCCAGGGCTCGGCCTTAATGGATTGGGGCAGGAGCGCCAGGATCTCGAGCCTTGGCCTTGAACCCAAGCATAGGCACTGGGGTCTTAAGCCTTGGGCTTGATATACACTAGCTTGAGCAATAGGACCCAAGCTTGAGCATTGGTGCTCAAGACCTAAATATGGGTATTGGGATCCTACACTCGGTTTTTGTGGAACCAGGCCTAGCCTCAATGTATTTGAGCATAGGCTTCAGGCCCATGGGCTTGGTCTTAATGGACTCAGGCCCGGGGGTAGGGGAGCCAGTCCTTGAACGTCAAGGACCCTAGAAACCAACGCTAGGGTTCTTTTACACAAATATAAAGTTATGTTTTAAGCGTGGAATTCTAATCATGTTATGGAAAAATGATTTTCAATTTGTTTAAAAGGAAATCATTTTCCTAAATTTAAACATAAATATTCAGTTAATTAGGAAAAATATTTATATTGACTTATTTTACTAATAGATCTAAACGTTGAAAATGAAAAAAAAAAACACGGAAAAAAAAAGAAAAGAAAAGAAAAGAAACCTCAGTTACCTTTTTTCCAATCCACTTCCGAGGTATAAAAGGAGAGTGTGCACGCGCCCGAAAGGTGCGTGCGAGACTGTGGTGCTGGCGCGCCTTGCATTTAGATTCGACCTTCGATATGCCTGCCCCACTTTCCCACCTCACGTTTCGCCTAAGTGTGCTCTCTCGTGCGTTGGCTACTCTTACGTGTCGGCCCTTGGCTCGGCCACGTGTAGGCCCCAGCCTTTTTTCCATCGTAATTCGGATTGAATAATTTTGTTTTTGGGCGCTACAGCCAGGGACGTGGGGAGAAAAATATGAATAAACTCTCTCAACCGTTGAGCAAAATCCAAAGAAACGACAAAATCGAGATTGGCTCAGAATCAAAAACCCTTTTCCCAACTCCCCTTTCTACCTGTCCTTTCATGCGCCCCGAATGATGACATCTCAATTTTCAAGCAGCATCTTCTAGCATCATACTTGGGATCTCAATTTGGACCGTCTTGGCAGTGCCAAATTTTCTTGCTCCATTTACACTTCGCATGTGACATCTGTCATCGAACCCTTCTAAATCTTTACGAATTTCCTCGAATGCTCATTTAGCCAGTAATGTTATAATCATCATTAAGTGCGTTTGATAAACAACTCAGAAATGACTCCAATCACCGGATTCTGCGAATCCACATGCGACATGACTTCTGAATGCAGTTATTGTTTATGTTTTCTTTTTTGGCTGTGTTCCACTTTTCCATATCAACTTGAGTTTCCAAAGCATCAACCTATTATCAACTCGACTAGGAAAATTAATAAAAAAGGCAAAGAGATCATGTGTTTTTTGGAATTTTCCTATTGGACTAATGGCCGTACATTCTCTCTTATCCATCTAAATTAATGATGTGAGATATTGAGTGGATACTAGCACAGTAGCACTTGGGGATTTTCTGTTATGGCTGTGTCCTTGAAAACAAACATAGTAAGTTCTTGCTCACATTGTGCTCGTAGTTGTAGCTACTAGCCAAGTTACCTAAATTCTTCGCTTCTCTGTTATTACCGTGTTAGTCAAAAGCAAGCATAGTGAGTATCTATTCATGCTTTTGCTTTCGATTGCAGCTAGTAGCCGAGCTACCTAGATTCTGCACCGATTCTCTGTTATCCATTAATTGTCGGTCGGGCCATTTTTTCCTTACCAAACATAACCTGACCCTGAACTAATTCCCCATTTGTGAATATACTTAAGTGACTTGTCGAAGCCTAATTTCCCTCTGATGAAAGGCGATTACACCATCATTCTTCTTTCCTTCTCAGGAACGTCGGTTGGTTTAACATGGATGTGCTCAAGACGGTGTATGTGGAAAGCCGAAAAGGACAAGAATGTATCAGAAAAGGGCAAAAGAATCCAAAAATCAGAAAGTGACGAATAAAGGTGAAATAATTTCGATTGATTTCCTCCCGATTTAGACGTGGATTACGAAGTCTAATTGGTAAGGAAAAAGCCTGATTGGACTGAAGTGATTTGTGGCTCAAGCCGACTTAGGAGAATATGCTGGATGCCACCCCCGTTGCAAATCTAGAAGTAATTCGGATTAAAGCATCTCTTAATTAGGATTAGGAGGGTCTAGAGTTCCTCGTATTGTCTTCGAATTAGAGGGTGATTCTGACTTGAAGGAACAGTCGTTTGTACATTGCCATCTCATTTCACCTAAGAGCCTATGAACCCACCAAGTAGCTTTATTAATTTGGGCATATCTTCATATTCTAGAGCACCCTTCTCCTATCCATATTCACAATTGTATCATGACAACGATCATTTTGCAAACTTTAGTAGAATTTGTTGCCATCTTGTCAATCAAATTGGAACGAAAGATACAGAGGTTGGTTAGATTTCTAGTTCTATCACTATATATAAGAATTGGATAGGCTTTTGCTTCGATCGCTGCAAACATACACTTCAAACCTACAGTCTGAAAAATTCCCCCCAAAAGTAAGCAAAGCAAATTAACAGTAAACACGTAACCCTTGATCTTTGACGGCTGAGCAAATTAAAGGACAACGTCAAGTTTGCATGTGGTGAGACCTTAAAATTTTGATGCAAAAGCTTGAATAGGTAGACAAAACAAGCAAATCTCACATTATGTTCGTGATCCATTTGGAGTACCTGACGAATTCAAGTGGTGAACATCTAAAAAGAAACGAAAGACCAACTAGGGTATATTCCATCATGGATCATTCTTTATTACTTGTCCCTCTAATCAATTCAAGGACACGACTCAAAAATTGTGATGTGACTGACAATATCAATCGCAACCGCCTTGGCGGACAAAAGTCATTGTACATGTACATTTGGAGAATTATTGGGTGATGTTTGGTCAATTGGACCTTTTATGAAATTTTGATTTTTCTGATTAGAAAAAGCGAATATCTTTATTATTATTACTATTAATAGATAAAGCCCAAAAAAAGTGTCGATTGATATGATGCCACAAAGGCCTGCTATTCCTACCCAAGCGATGGTTAAACCCAACTTCTTTAAGTAGTAAGCGATCTTGATTGGAGGAGAAAAGTGGGCGAGGCTTGTGCGATACATCATACGGGTCACATCCACTAGTCCTAGACCCCGGTGATGTGTCGAAATTAGGTTCGAAGTTGAAGATCAAGTAAATGCATCTTGATGTTGACAGTAGAGAGGAAGGATTGTGTGGCAAGCAATTGGCAAGAAAGAGCCACGACTTATGTTAGCTTAGAGATTAGGGTGAAACACGGTCAATGGCAGTTGGTCGTTGGACCAGGGGCATAGTTTTGTGTCGTAGCTGACGGGGCAGTTTCTGATTATGCATCTATTCGAATTTAATTGTAAACTTAAACGATGTAATAAAGCGGTGCCCTCTCACAGTCAATAGATCTGTTCCTAAATGAATTGTGATCAACAAAGATTAACGGTGCTCGAAAATCTATTGCAACATTTTGTGATGTGAAATCATAGATTGGTTTGCTTCCCTTGTGATTGGACTGGTGGATTGTATTGCCAAGACCCATAAAAGGAAAAATCTTCATTGTAATTGGACTGCGAATCCTCTTTTAGTTCTTTGGGGTCTTATTTATTTGAAGGCCCAAGTATCTTATAATGAAGGTTTCACTTAAATTAATGAAAGGAGACTTTTTTCTGACCAAAAAAACAAATCATAAATTGGTATTAATACGTTCGATGTGTTTATGTGTCCTTAAATGTCAATATGCATATTTTTATATATCAAATTATTCACTTTAAATTATGGTAGAATATTGAATGGCAAGAAAAAATATCTAATTCTAGATACTAAATTTTGTATGAGCCATTCCAAAATATCACATGACGGTAATTCTAAACCGATCATGCCAGCAAATTCAATCATCATCCAATTTTCATTATTTGTTGCTAGGGCGGCACTTTTAGAGAAATCTTTTATGAGGAACACCATCAACATAATGTCCCTTTTCTTTGGGTTATAAAGTTAATTCTCATTCAAAATGCTTAAATTTGATTCACTGTTGCGATGGGCTGGATTAAGATCAAAGAAAAACCTTATTCAATCCCGAGCCTCGTTGATAAGCACACTTGCGTCCCACCTCGCTCGATCTGTGCTCAACACCCCTCTTATCAGATCGGAGTGGTCTGACTCCAACTCCATACACTCGTCAAATCGCGCTCGAAGGTGAAGTAGGGTTTCTGGATGGGCAATTGCTTCGATTCGAGCTGCAATTCCGAGACGAGTCGATCCGATGCTGCCCCTTTTAGTTTTGCCGTTGATGCCCACCGAGCGATGCTCTTTCGTTCACGGGCTCTTGCCGATTCCATGTCCACCGACTTGCTAACGTTCGCAACAAACTGTCGGGTGCTCTCGATGTCTTCGCGCACAGTCAGTTTTGCGCAGGTACAGTCGAACGGAACTGGGCCTAGATTTCAACTGAGAGTCACTTTTGCGCAGAAGAGCTAAGTCAAGATGGTCTTTCCTTTCAATTAGGCCCATGAAATTGCTACGAGTTGCCCGGTCTGATGGAATTATTATGATCAGTCTTTATTAAATTTCCGTAATTATGTGCTTAGCAGATGCCTAAGGGGCACTCTTTTTGACGAGATCTTCAATTACCATTATCATCATCGTCAGATCTACTGATAGTGGTGATTGTTATTAGGATGGTTGTCTTTGCAATCTTATATGTTTATTTATTTCTAAGACCGAATCCCATCAATCACGTTGAGATGGCCGAGTTGGTCTAAGGCGCCAGATTAAGGTTCTGGTCCGAAAGGGCGTGGGTTCAAATCCCACTCTCAACACCCATATTTTTTGCTTTTTATTTTTAAAATTTTCCTTTATCATCTCTTTTTATTTTTTCATTTTCAAGCGTGCATGTGCTTAAAAATTCTACTTTTAATTTGGCTGGCTTGGCTGAGCTTCTAATTTTTTTATTTTTTTGTCGGTGGCTAAGCTTCTAATAGATTAGTCTTTCACTGGTTGTGTTTTCCTTGAATGAAGCAGCGACGCCACTAGCATAAATCGCCGATATGGCGAAGTTGGATGCTGTGGACAGACCTTCCGACCTCCATTGAGTCATCCAAGGCCAGGTTGGCTGGTCGCCGCCACTGCCACCGCCGCTGCCGGCTGGCCGCCGCCGCTGCTGTGCGGTCAAGGGAGAGGTTGGTGGCTATTAAAAAAGGCGAGGCCATCCGCGAAAAAGATTCTTGAATATTCATCACTCATCAGCAAAGCTGATTGATGCAGAACTTTTTTTCTTTCCCCCTTCGGGTCCTACCACTACCAGATCCACCTTTCTCTTTTCGGTCTCATTCTCATCGACCCACCAACGATTCCTTGTCTTTGAAAATAGGTTATTCGTGTATCGGCAAGATCCATACAAAATAGGGTAAAAAAGATTAAAAATGATATGCATTTGATACGTCAGACGCATATACAAAATAAATCGCCCCCTCCAACGTGGCTTACGGTCTATTTTTTTTAGCCCGCAAGCACCGTGTCCCTGATTCTGAACTACCCTTCAACATTGCGTTTGAACCGCAGTTGTCTACTAAATGGACAAATTGCTGGAGCAAGGCCAGCAGCCGATCGCAAAGCTTTTGACCCGACGCACGTGCCCATGGATGGACGGATAGGTCTGAACAACCGCTGAAGATCTATAGATAGAGACTAAAGTCAAATTTACTCATGACTACCTTTCTAAAATCTCTCTCTCTCTCTCTCTCTCTCTCTCTCTCTCTCTCTCTTCCGTGCAGACTCCATTGCTAATCATCTCCTTCTGGGCCTCCTCTTCATTTCAGCCATGGTATGTACATGCATTCTTTTGCTCTGATGTCCGTTTCAATCGTGTGTAATCATGGAAAAATGATGGGTTTTGGTTTTTTTTGTGATCTGAGTTTTGAATCATGAGCAAAGGAGAGGCCAGTACATGTTGAAAAATGTGTTTTTTCATTGGTGTTTTTGCAGTCTCTAACGACTTTGATGTTCCGATCACTGGTCAGGCTAGTGACGTCGCTCGTTGGTGATCCTGCCGCCTCCGTGACCACCATCCTGTACTATAGCACCCTGCTGCCTCAGAGCGTCGTCCTAGAGAGGCTGGTCCGGCACGAGCTGCTCGACCATGAGAACTACCTGTTCCATTTTCTCGTCAATTTCTTGAGGTGTTTTTGGTGATATAGGGGTTTTTGGGATTCGCTTGTTCTTTCTTTTCGGTCAATGCCCCTTGAAAGATTCATTTTCCTTGCCAGAGACCCATTCATTAATTGGTGAATGTAGGGGTGATTGTAATTGGATCGTCATCTACGACGAACATTTTAATCTATTAACTCGAAATCAAATACCAGAATCTTGTCTCTCAAAGTCGAATCTGCGTTCAAATAGGATAAAAGCTAAAAGCTTTTTAGTTTATGTAACTCTCCAGTTTTATTTTCCGCATTGAGAAGTGATTGAAAAGTGCGAAAGATTACAAAAGGAAACTGCTTTTTCAAGGCCCAACTATTTCAAAAAATCAAAAAAGGATTCCTGGATGGGCCTGCTAATTGGGCCTAAAAAATGAACCGATCCGATCAGGTCATGGGGTTCATGATCGACCCTGTTATGAAAAGCGACACCACAGGCGATTAGAGATAAGCAGATCTCAAATAATCTTAATTTGCAGTCTTCCCCTAATCACCCGCGCGGATCGATGGATGGTAGGGGCGATCAATTTCAAAATATTGGACCACCCATTAAGTACCCCCGTCGATTCCATGGAATGGATTGAAATGTCCTAGCAAATTTATGCAATTTATCTGTTCAAAGCTAAGGAATTCACCTTCCTTTTATTATGATCTGTTCCACCGCTTGACCCTTTTAGATCATCAAAGATGAGAGTCGATTCGAGAGACGCATGTGGATTGTGAGAATGTGGCTAGTCAAAAGTCACGATCGATGCTCCTTGTTGACACTTAAATTTTGGCGATTTGTTTAATCATTTATCGCATTAAAAAATCAAGGATTGATTTTATTCTTGAAAAAATATTAATTGCATAAGCATATAGATTTATGTGCATTTATTTTGCATTTATTTTTTGGATCGGTAGCGGATGGGTTCGAATTGGTGGTTATGAGCTTTAAATTGACGAGGTCGGACTAAGTTCACAAAGCAAGCAAATTAGCCCAAGTTCATATCCTCAAGTAAATTTTACGGATTTATCTTTCAAATTTGAAAAAAAAAAAAATCCTATTACAATAAGAGAGTATTCATTTTTTTTTTTTACAAAAGAAATCTAAAAGAGATATGGAAAAGAAAAAGTAATATTACGTGCGGAAAAGAAATCTCTGTGGATATTGATTTGAAATGGAAATTGAAACCCTAATTCCTTCTCCTATAAAAGGGCTGTGCGCGTATGTTTTAAAGGGGGCACACATTGAACATATAGCCACATGTTGAGTGAATAGATAGAGTGGAGGATCCAGTTGAGAATTGAAACCGAAGTTCTTTCTGCTCTTTGGGTCCCAATTCTGAGATCGCTCCATCACCGCCTCCGAGATCCACTAGCCATCATTGTTGCTGCTGTACCTGCACCGCGACGGCCCCCTCTCGGCCGAGCTCTTCCCTTTCACTACAGCGAATCTCTTTCTGTTTTGCAGGTTCTCGAATGAGCAGCACCGAGTTTTTACCGTGCTGTGAGCCGTGACATCGCCGCCGTTGTCGAGCTGAGACCAGTTTGGTGCCTTCCCGCAACAAAATCGTTCTCCATTTTGCAAGTTCGCTGTGAGACTATCTCGGTGAACATCTGAGCATCCTCCTCACCGTCAGCCCATGCTTGTGCGTGGTGACCACCTCCATCGAGAAGTCCACCTAGTGAGTTGCTCCTTCCCTGGCCGACAATTATTGAACCGGCAGGCTTCACCAAGCAGCCCGTACTGAGAGTCCCACCGTCGGTCCATACGTGACACCACCACCACGGATTCCCCATGGACGAAGCTACTGCCGTGCTGATCTCGATCCTCTAGCCTCACCGCAGGTCCGCAACTCAGATATTGAATCCTCCATTGACACGATCTATTTGAGATTGTTTCTCTGATGGTTTAGCTTGAACGTTGGTATCTGAAGTCAAAGTTCTGCTCCTCAATCAAATTTGCCAGCGTATGCTCGACAAGAAATTCTTAAAACTGAATTGGGATAGATTTGTCTCTGATTGTTGGATTATTTTGAGTGCACATTAATTGCCGACCACGATTTCAGTCAAATTTCGTTGTTGCCGAGATTGAATCTGCCCATATCTTTTCTGTTTTGTTTCCACCCTATGAAATCAAATTCCGTCGTTGCCGAGATTGAATCTGCCGATATCTTATCTGTTTTGTTTCCACCCTATGAAATCAAATTTCGTTGTTGCCGAGATTGAATCTGCCCATATCTTTTTTGTTTTGTTTCCACCCTATGTTGGCGTGTCTTCCCGCTGCGTTCAATGTGGGTCGCCGAAGAGGTCGGAGAGGAGACCGAGCTGGAAGTGAAGTCAAGCGTTCCTGACCCTCATACTAGAAGATCCAGCGAGTTTCCCGCAACGAGCGACTTTGGTCGGGTCACATCAATTTGCGACAACATGTTCCATTGAAGTCCTGATTTTTATTGTTCTTATAGGATTCTTTCGGTCGGCAACTAGAGTCTTCCCATGCATTTAGAGAGATAGAGAGGGAAGGTCTCAATCGACCCTTGGCGGGACCTTGCCAAACACTACTCGAGTTTCTACGTGGGTCACCATCCCAACGACGTTACTGCTAATATTAGCATCGCAACGAGCTGCTCTTTGCCGATCACTCAACTGCTGCCCGGACACTCGCTATCGTTTGTGTCGCTGCCGAGGTTTGACCAGTTCTGAATCCACTGCTGGTCGAGTTTGCTTTGCTTTCCTCTTCATTGCATCCAACGAAGTCAACAGAATTCGTTGGGTCCAATTTGGATTATTTGCAGACTTCTTTAATTATGTTGAGAAGTACAAAGTTCCTGGGGCCAGAATTCATCGACGGTGGACGTCCATCATCATTATTCATCGCAAGCTAACCCACTACCGATCTACCGCCCGTTAATTGTGGTTCTCAGGTTGCCAAATTTGAAAGCTGATATTTGAATTAGAGCCCATTGTGACGATCCACCGCTGAATGCAGCACGGTCTTCCAGTCCCAAGCGTCAGCTAACGAGTTTCCAACGTCCTCGGCGAGTCTCCCTGAAGGTTACGGGTTCCTGTCGGAGTTGCCATTGTCCCGTGGTTTGTGGTCCTATCCAGCCACCATCCAACGCATTCTAACTTGGAAGCGTTATCCGCCTGATATTGTGAATCAGGTGAGAATTTTGATTAATTCGTTATTGTTGCACAATCCATAGAATTGTGATGTTGTTTGAATATTTGATCAATATTGCCACATCCAAGAGATAAAAAAAAGAAAAAAAGAACTAGAATTAGTGCAAAGAGTCATTGCACATTATGATAAAATTGCATGCTTAATTTTATTTTCTAATTAATTATAAGTTAGATAAAAAAAAAATTTAGATAGATCACATTTTAGGTTAGGGATTACCAAGTTAAGATAACATTCTAGTTTAAATTAAGATTTGGCCTAACATAATTCTTAATATAAGTTAGATGATATCTTAACTTGCATAAATAATTTTTGCATTTTTTAAATTTCGAATTTCATGGAAAATACCAAAAAAATTGTATTTAGAATAAATCAATTTCATTCTTTAGTATAGACTGCATTTTATTTATGTCATATAGGTAGATCATATTGCCATGTCATATCATTTCATGTTAAATCAATAGCATGTATTGCAGGACTCTCATTAAACAAGTGAAAACAAAAAAAGAAATTGCGTATTAATTAGAAATCATATCTAGGATTGTTGATGTGAATTATAATCTAACAATGCAGATATGTTTTCGTTGCTATGAGGTCTTGCAATTTATTCATTGCTTTTCTTGGATGATAAATTGGTGGTATGCGCATCCGCATGAACACTTCACATGTTAGGGAGATAAATTAAAATCAATTTAAGCTGCTTGCAAAACATTATTTTTCAAAATAAAAGAGAAATGTACCGAATGGGCGTTAGAGAAATCTAGCGTAACTAAGTTCTCGAACTCATAGTCTCTGGTTCGTAAAAGTAAAATAATTCTCAAATTATTTTACTTAGGTGTCTAATCGACTCTATGAAAATAGATTAGTGACGACTTCTAGTTGAAAATCAATGGCATGTTAAGAACTTGGATTAAGTCGCGAATTGGTATGGACTTAGGAGAACCCGAGCTAAGTAAGACTTAATAATCCATTAGCCCAATTTTAGATGGTACACCCGAAATTTTAGTCACAATACTCCTATTAATAATTGTGTGGAAGTAAAACCAAATAGTCAGATTGTCTCGTATGTTTTAATGACAAGAGCCATAGGGAACGTGAGAGAAGGAGCAAACTTGGAGAAGCCAACAAAGGGAAATTGCTATGGAATGTCGGCAGAAAATATAGTGAAGGTGAATCTCTTCTTTAGAAATCTCAAACCTTCATATAATGGAGTCTTAAGAGTTTAGCATCTCCTCCATTGTGTTGAGACTCGAAAGTGAATTAAGCAGAGGAAATTACTTGATACATGCAAAGACCAAATAGAAGGCTGATAATTATATAAAAATAAGGGGAAATTCCAAATAAGAACCTCAAGTAAGCTCATTTTTTTCAAATAAGGAGTAGAAGTGGACATTATTTCAAATGAATACCTGAAGTGCTTTCATTTTCTTAAATAAAGGCTTGAAGTGGATATTATTTCAAATAAAGGCTTAAAGTGACTATATTAGTATCAAATAAGGGCATAAACTTAATGTTTGGTGAAGGGCAATTTCGTCTTTTAATTTTTTTTATTTTCTCTTTTCTTTTTTCCTTTTCTTTTTCTTTCCAAACTCAATCCTCGGCAATGGTGCCAAAAACTTGTTCAACATGTTCATCGCATTTAGAATTTCATAAACAAAAGCCCGATCCCTAAAGTAGGAAAATGGGTTCTCGTCCTCCATAGGACATCATCGGGTTTTAGGATTTCTATTGAGATCATAGAAGTAATGCTAAGGGGGCCATGTCGCCTAAGGGGTTGGCACGGTCTTTCTCCTCAGCGGTGGACCAGGGCTGCTTCATCTTCGTGAACGCCTAGTGTAGACAGAGAACGAGAGAGAAGCAAAGCATGAGGACAAAATGACGTGAGGTGGGGAACGGCTCGTGGAACAGGTCAAAGCTCCCTTCCTCGTCGGCCAGGAATGGACTCCTGGAATTGCGCAACCACCTATCCCTCGCCACCTATTTATTAAGTTCTCGAAAGTGTACAAGCGACACACCACAAACACCAAGAAGAATGACATTTTCCGGCAGCTCCAGCCTGAGCCCAAGGAGGCGACGCTCTAGCTCCAGCCCAAGCTCAAGTCCTCTCCCGTCGCCGCCTCCTAGGGGCCACCGTGAGGGACAACCCGATGCTGACCTAGGTGATAGCCCGGCCCAATAAGAATAAAGCGTTAGTGCGGACGAAGGCCATAAAGAGCGTCCTAAAGAAGAGAATAAAACCCGTCAATGCGACCGTCTTACGGCGGCCGATCCTATCGGCGATCCGCTCAGCCATTGCTACTCTGATGAACAAGAAAAAATTCAACGTGGCGGCCTGTACATCAATGAATTGCTAAAAGATCCATTTTTCTTTTTAATAAACGTGGGCGCCTCGCTAAATGTTCCAACAACTAACAAACAATATGAATGGAATCGAGATAGGAAGAGAAGAACTCACATAAACCCAAAAATATGAGGGTCATTGCTGTGCTGCCAGAGCTTCCATGGCCCTCATATTTTTGGGTTTCTGTAAATTCTTCTTTCCTGTTTCGATTCCATTCATATTGTTATGACTGACAAATGATATTTTCTTGTTTTCTTTTTAATTCTTATTGTTAGTTGTTGGAGCATTTAGCGAGGCGCTGTGTTCATTAAAAAAGAAAAATGGATCTTTCAGCAGTTCATTGATGTACGAGCCACCACGTTGAATTTTTTCTCGTTCATCGGAGCAGTAATGACCGAGCAAATCGCCGATAGGATCGCCGCCGCAAGACAGTCGCATTGACGGGTTTTATTCTCTTCTTTGGGACACTCTTTATGGCCTTTGCCTGCACTAATGCTTTAATCCTGTCGGGCCGAGCTATCGCCCAGGTCAACATCGGGTTGTCACGGTGGTCCCTAGGAGGCGGCAACGGGAGAGGGCGAGGCTTGGGCTAGAGCTGAGGGAGCATCGCATCCTTGGGTTCGGGCTAGAGCTGCCGGAAGATGCCATTCTTCTTGGTGTTTATGGTGTGTCGCTTGTACTATGTTGGGGACTTAATAAATAGGCGGCGAGGGATAGGTGGTTATGCAATTCCGGGAGTCCATTCGCGATCGACGAGGAAGGGAGCTTTGACTTGTTCCACGAGCCGTTCCCCACCTCACGTCATTTCGTCCCCACACTTTGCTTCCCTCTCGTTCTCTGTCTACACCTGGCATTCACGAAAATGAAGCAGGCCTCATTCGCCGCTGAGGAGAAAGACTATGCCAACCCCTCAGGCGACATGGTCCTATCAGCGTTACTTCTATGATCTCAATAGAAATCCTAAAACCCGATAATGTCCTCTGGAGGATGAGAACCCATGTAGAATTTTTTATTTAAGAATCAAAATTTTGATTATTTTTATTTTAAATTTCTTTTTCTTTCTATTTTTTCTTTCCCCATTCTTCTTCTTTGGTTGGTCCACAGCAACGGCTAGGGCCAAAGGCAAGCTCGACGTTCGTTGGCCTCGAGCCTTGCTAGATTGGTGAGTCAAAGGGTCATGTTCGCCAATTCGGCAAACATTTCTTGAAAATTGTTTTTCACGAAATGAAGCAACCTTAGATTAAGAATGAAGAAAAATGTTTCTTTTTTAAAGAATTTTAGCGAGTATTTAATTAAGTGGATATGCAATGGGTAGTTATTAAGGACATGCAAATTGAATTATTATATGCTGAATTTGCCAGATTTGGTAGTAGAGGAGAAAATTCAGTGGGTGGGTGGTTTTTTATTTTATTTTTCCTCACTATTTGAGTGGGTGGTTTTTGAAAGTGGAGGCAATGGCAAAGAAGTTAGTGGGTGATTCATGAATGTGTCTGATTAGTGATTACTCAACTAACCTTTATCTAGTTGAGCAATCACTAACCTTTATTTTTCGAAAAAAAAAACCATTATTTGTACCATTCTTCTTTAAAAGATGAACCAGACCAGACTTCTTTTAGTGTGTAACGTTTGAGTTGGCCAAATATGGTAGGTGCAAAAAATAAAAATGTCCGATGCTCTTTGCCATTTTTTCTTTTTTAAATTTTCTTCGATAGAGGGAAATAATCAACGAAAAACGAAATGGAGTTATGGTTCAACTTTCGTTGTGTTCGATTTTCATGCCTTATATTTTGGTGTATTATGCTATGTTGTATTATTCGATGGCAAATTAGGTTTGGTGTGCTGCACTCAAAAACTAAAGATTTTGAAATAGTTTTAAAGTCCAAAATAAAATTTTAATGAACTTTTTGTATATCTAAGAATCATGAAAAATATCGAAACGGAAGAACCAAAACAAAGCAAATCATCTTCAAATAGCCTTGATTTTTACTAGTTTTCGCTTATTAATAGTTTGCCCGATGCAATAAAAGCCCTAAAATTTAATGCGCAATAGATGTGAATTAATTGAAATCATTTAATCAAGCGTGCCTTTTTTTCAATTGTCATGTCTGATTTAGGATTTAAATTATCTGTGCTCCATCTCCCAATAAAAGAAGCCAAAACAATTTAACTTTTAATTAAAGACCAAAAGTTGACTAAAAGCCCGCTAAATTAGGCCCAAAGATGTGCGGTCCAGCTGAGGAGATCCCTTTCCCGTCCCGATTCCGCCAACATTTTTACGGTTCCACCACCCACATCACCGTCACGATCTCCATCGTCATCCACTCCCCATTTGACCCGCTGAAGTTCCCACATCCAACGGCAACCATCCCTTTCTCTCTACCCGAAATGGCCTTTCGCCCTTTTCCCGTACTACCCTTTTTCTTTATCAAGAAAATGACACAAATGATCCATGAAATTTTCTCTAATATACAATGTAATCAATGAATTCTTAAATTATTTATTATGATCTCTAAAATTTTGATATCTATTCAATTTAATCCTTGAAATATATAAATATTTTTAATGTTGTCCATAAACCTGAAATAATGAAAGGACAACATGGGATATTTTCATATATTTCATGAACTAAGTTGAATATGTATTAAGAGTTCTGAAATTTTATTAAAAAAATTAAGATTTCATGGATTATATTACATATTGAGCCAAAGTTCAAGATCATTTATGTCGTCATCTTTTCTTTTTTTCTTTTTTTATATGAAGCCCCCTTCAGCTTTTGTTTTCATCTTAGCAAGAGATCACGTTACAAACTTCAAGTGAAAATCAACAAAGATTACATTAAATTTCCACATAGAGGCTAAGTATCAAATTAAAACGACCAAAGAGTTTAGAATCACATCAAAATCGGAATGATATATTTTGGATTGTATTAATATACTTTCCCAAAGCATTAGACTCGATTTTGGATGCTATCTCAACAACAATATTCTCTAGAAATAAGACACTCATGGAAATCATTATTTAAGATAAAAAAATATTTGAAAAATATTTTCATAAAATTAATATCTTATATTACTTACAAAAATAAATAAACGAAAAATATTTTCATTGAAAACATATTGTCAATAATGAAGACATTGTATATAAATTAATTATTTCAATAACCACAAGTGATCATTTTAAGAAAATATTTTTTAAATTGTTCATTTTTGCCGAAACAAATAGAGCCTGATAATGACCTAAGAATTTTTTCTGTATTTGACACTGATAATTTTTTGATTGACCACAGATCCTTCCAAAAAAATTAAGAACGTGGGGGATGGGGGCGAGGTCATCATTGTAACTTCCGCCTCCGCTCGCCGTCCCACTAACTGAGTTGAGCACAGTTTTATTTTGAAAAAGCGTGCTTACTGACCCATCCCCCTCTCTCTCTCTCTCTCTCTCTCTCTCTAACAGATAGAGGGAGACGTTACCGTGCATTCTCGAGGTGAGGACACCTGGAGTGCCATAACTTGGCACACCGGGACACTTAAGTGCCATAACTTTAAAATGCTACACTTAAGTGCCATCATCGGAGTAAAATGGGACACTTAAGTGCCACTCCGGCGAAAATCCGGCCAAATGGCTGACGTGGCAATTTTCCGGCGAGTTTAGTCCAAAACGGCGTCGTTTTGCACGCCGACGTGGCAGAGAAAACGCAAAACGACGCCGTTTCGTGCCTACGTGTAAATAATAATATAAAAATTAATTAAATTATAAAGTATTCAAAAAAATTTAAAAATTTTTAAAAAATTTAAAAAATTAAGAAAAATTTAAAATTTTTAAAAAATTAAGAAAATGAAAAATTAAAAAAAAAAAAAAGGGTGGGGAGGTCGAACGGGCGGGCGAGGGCTGAGCCTCGCCGTCGCCGCCTCCCCCGCCGTCGCCGGAAGGGTTGGCGACGGAGGGGGAGGGTCGGCCGGGGTCGCGACCCCCCGCCGACCGACGGCGAGGGCTGCGAGCCCTCGCCGAATCGCTCGCGGCGAGGGCCGTGACCCTCGCCCTAGATCTGGGCGAGGGCTCGCGGGCCCTTGCCGACCCTCCCCACTCCGTCGCCGGCCCTTCCGGCGGCGGCGGGGAGGTGGCGAGGGCTGCGAGCCCTCGCCGGATCTGGGCGAGGGCCGCGACCCTCGCCGGATCCGGCGAGGGGTCGCGGGCCTCGCCACCTCCCCGCCGTCGCGGGAAGGGCCGGCGACGGAGGGGGAGGGTCGGCTGGGTCGCCGGGCCCGGCCGGGGGCCGGCCGACCGGCGGCGAGGGTCGCGGCCCTCGCCGCGATTTGGCGAGGGCTCGCGGCCCTCGCCGTCGGTCGATCGGGGGCCGGCGACCCCGACCGACCCTCCCCCTCCGTCGTCGGCCCTTCTCGGCGACGGCGGGAGGCGGCGGCGAGGGCTCGGCCCTCGGCCGCCCGTTCGACCTCCCCCACTTTTTTTTTTTTTTTTAAATTCTTAAATTTTAAATTTTTTAAATTTTCTTATTTTTTTAAAATTTTTAAAATTTTTTTAAATTAAAATTTTAAAATTTTCTTTTTTGATTTTTTGTTAATTTTTATGCTGATTTGGAGCTCCGGCGAGCCACGTAGGCAAAAAATAATAATAAAATATTGCCACGTAGGATTTCCGGCAAGGGTCGCCGGAGGTGGCACTTAAGTGTCCCACTCGAAAAAAAGTGGCACTTAAGTGTACCGTTTGGAAGTTATGGCACTTAAGTGTCCCGGCGTGCCAAGTTATGGCACTTGTGCTGTTCTTCTGCCGTGCATTCTCAGTCTCTCTCGCTCTCTCTTCCATGGCCAAACTCGATCTGCATCACCGGAGGATGCTGCATTGCTGAGTCGCTCTCGCCCCGACTCGCCCGACTCGGTGGTCGTCGCTCGCCGAGGAGACGAGCCCGCGCCGCCGCCGCCGGAACGATGCTGGACGGCTTGCTCGGTCGCGGCTTCGCCGCCAAGTGGTGACCTCCTCAGATCTCTTCCTTCTCTCCGGTTTTTCTCTTTTGCGCGTGCTGTTGTTGCTCCGCGCGTCGTGGCCACGGTGCCGTTTCGGTTGGTGTTCGAGGGCCGTGACTTTTTGCCCCGGTGCTTGTTTTGGCAGCAAATCGCTGATCAAGCTGACGAGGTCGAGGATCGATGTCATACGGAGGAAGCGGCAGGCGACGCAGAAGTTTTTGAAGAAGGACATGGCCGATCTCCTCGCCAATGGCCTCGACATCAACGCGTATGGACGGGTACTTGACTCCTATAAATTGCTTTCCGTGATTTTCGGTCCTTTTGCGTGGTCTGATTTGGAGTAGCTCTGTTTCTATTTTGTTTATGATGTGATAGTCCCCAGTAAAGAAAGACGGTGTGAATGTGGCGAGGAGGTGGCTATGTTTGCAGATTTTTGGAAAAAAATTGAATCTTTTTTGGAACTTCTTTGCTTTTGTAAATGGAAGGGAAAAATGGAATGACTATCATGTTAAGTTGTTTTGAGTTACAGAAGTGCAACGATGCAGTTGCATTTAGGGGTAGAATTAGGAGAATGTAAAATGGACAACGGTTGATTTTGCCATAGTTCTTGAGTGGATGTCGATGGCTTTGGGTATTGTGCTTAACGTTGGTGTATTCGGTAGCTCCAACTTAAACTAGTAATCTCTATGGTGAACGCTGGGGCAGGCTGAAGGACTTTTGGTCGAATTGATGCTCTCGTCATGCAATGATTATGTAGGTCTTGTTGAAGCAAATGTCGACAATGCAAAAGCAGAGGTATGACCTTCGACTCCAAGGATATTGCCCTACGTTAGCAAGTAATTCATGGAAAAATTTCCATCTTTTTTTAGAAGAATTGCAGTCCATAGCTCTTTAACTCAACTGCTCTTACTTTCCAGACGCGGCTCTTTTCAATTGTGAGGACATATGATGAAGTAGAGTCCGGAGAATTTTAAATCCCCATTTGCTAATCATCTCTATCTTCGCCTAGGAAACCCTAGGGAAGAGAGGAAGGGAAAGGGAAACAGAGAGGGAGATTGACTGAAGGCAGAGAGAGAGCGAGACAGATAGAGAGGGAGAAAAAAAAACACAGAGGGAACCTAAAGCGGAGAGAGAGAGAGAGAGAGAGGAGAGAGAGGAAAACACTGCCGCTACCACCGAGCGGCGCTCAATCGACGCCGACACCACTCAACCCAGAACCCAAATCTGAAGGCGCCATGTGGAGGAGGTCAAATCCGGCAGGACTAGAGACGCCATTCGAGCCGTCGCCGCCCTCTGTCCCCGACGTCGCTTGAGCCACCACCCTTCGAGCGACGCCATTACGCTCGACCAAGCCGAGATCTGGAGGGAGGAGGCTCACCGTCACCATTCTGCTGCCATCGCCACCTCCTCAGCCACCAACAGCACCATTGACCCCAACGTCGTCGTTGCCCCTTTGCTACCCTGTGTCGCCATTGAACCACCCAATGCAGCATCGCTGCCACCACCCACCATGTCACGGTTGCCGCCCGTCGCGTCGCTGTCGCCGCCCGCCGCGTCTCCATCACCGTCCCTACTGCTGTTGCCATTGTCTGCCGCCCACCACACCGCAATCGCTGAGTTGCCGGTGTCCCGAGCGTCCTCCTTTGGCGCTGTGAAAGCCCTGCAGAAGGGCACAAAATCGGGTCACGGCCGGGTCGGTGGAGCCTCCAATCGGGTAGGTTTTGGGTGAATCGGGGCCGGGTTTTGGCTTGTGGGCTTGTGGGCTTTTGGACTTTGTGGGCTTATGGGTTTATGGGCTTATGGACTTCTTTCTTTCAAAAAAAAATTAGACTGAACTAGGCATGCACATTAGGCCCAACCTAGTTAGGTTTCCGCTGGCCTTGGGTTGCACAGCCCAGCCTAATCTGGGTTCAGGCCGTCTAGCCCGATCCTGGGCCCTTTATACTGAACTGGTCGGACCCAACCCGGGAATCCAACCCAGTTCGTTTTAAAGATATTATGTTATTATAATAAAAATTTTAAAAATTAAAAATATATATTTAAAAAATTCAAAAATTCAAAATTTAAAAAAATGTAGATTTTGGTTAGGAATTGCTATATCTTGCATTCTTAATGTGATTAGGCATTTTATTTGCTCGTATTTTGATTATATCGTATATTTAATTTGGATATCTAATTATGTTTGATTGCACGTATTTAATTTTACCGCAATTAGAATTTTGATAGCTATGATTGTTACTTAATGATTGCGCACCTGCATGATTACCTCATATGTTAGTGTATAGTTATAAAATCAATCCAAACTGCTTGCCAAAAAATCATTGTTAAAATGAACAAGATTAGGTATGAAAATGACACTAATTGGTTAATTAGTGTAATCAAGTCTTTGACCATTGATTATCTGGTTACGTAGAAAGTGAAACACACTCCAATGCCTCACTTGGTTTCTAGCGAACCTCAGTAAGCTAATGGCGACTCCTTTTGTGCAAAATTCCTAAAAAATATCCCGATGTCACGCGAGGTATGAGCTTGGGAGAGCTCGTACCTAATTAAGGGCTATAAGCTCATCATTTAGGCAATACCCCTAAACTTGTTCCATTCCCCTGAGGGGTAGGTTGCGACAATCACATTTAGAATTTCACAAACAAAGGCCTGATCCCTAAAGTAGGAAAGTGGGTTCTCGTCCTCCAGAAGACATCATTAGGTTTTAGGATTTCTATTGAGATCATAGAAGTAACGCTAAGGGGGCTATGTTGCCTGAGGGATTGGCACAATCTTTCTTCTCAGCGGCCGACCAGGGTTGCTTCATCTTCGTGAACACCAGGTGTAGACAAAGAACGAGAAGCAAAGCGTGGGGACGAAATGACATGAGGTGGGGAATGGCTCGTGGAATAGGTCAAAGCTCCCTTCCTCGTCGGCCGCGAACGGACTCCCAAAATTGTGCAACCACCTATCCCTCGCCGCCTATTTATTAAGTCCCCAAAAGAGTACAAGCGACACACCACAAACACCAAGAAGAATTGCATCTTTCGACAGCTCCAGCTTGAGCCTAAGGAGGCGATGCTCCAACTCCAGCCCGAGCATGAGCCCTCTCCCGTCACCGCCTCCTAGGGGCCACCGTGAGGGACAACCCAATGCTAACCTGGGCAATAGCTCGGCCCAATAAAAATAAAGCATTAGTGCAGGCAAAGGCCATAAGGAGCATCTTAAAGAAGAGAATAAAACCGGTCAATGCGATCGTCTTGTGGCAGCCGATCCTGTCGGCGATCTACCCGACCATTGCTTTTCGATGAACGAGAAAAAATTCAATGTGGCAGCTTGTACATCAATGAACTGCTAAAATATCCGTTTTTTTTTTTTTTAATGAATGTAGGCGTCTCGCTAAATGCTCCAACAACTAACAATAAGAATTAAAAATAAAACAAGAAAATATCATTTGTCAGTCATAACAATATGAATGGAATCGAGACAGGAAGAGAAGAAGTTACGAAACCCAAAAATATGAGGGCCATGGAAGCCCTGACGACACAGCAATGGCCGTCAATGCGATCGTCTTGCGACGGCCAATCCTGTCGGCGATCCACCCGACTATTGCTATGCTGCCAACTTCCATGGCCCTCATATTTTTGGATTTCTGTGAGTTTTTTTCTTCCTATCTCGATTTCATTCATATTGTTATGACTGACAAATGATATTTTCTTGCTTTATTTTAATTCTTATTGTTAGTTGTTGGAGCATTTAGCGAGGCACCCGCATTCATTTAAAAAGAAAAATGGATCTTTTAGCAGTTCATTGATGTACAAGCCGCCACATTGAATTTTTTCTTGTTCATCGAAGCAGGCAGATCGCCAACAGGATTAGCTGTCGCAATACGGTCATATTGACGGGTTTTATTCTCTTCTTTGGGACGCTCTTTATGGCATTCACTCGCACTAACGCTTTATTCCTATCGGGCCAGGCTATCGCCCAGGTCAGCATCGGGTTGTCCCTCATGGGGCCCCTAGGAGACGGCAACAAGAGAGGGCTCAGGCTCAAGCTGGAGTTGGAGCAGCGCCTCCTTGGGCTTAGGCTGGAGTTGTCGGAAGCTGCCATTCTTCTTGATATTTGTGGTGTGTCACTTGTACTTTGTCGGGGACTTAATAAATAGACAACGAAGGATAGGTGGTTGCGCAATTCTAGGAGTCCATTTGCAGCCGACGAAAAAGGAAGCTTTGACCTGTTCCACATGCCATTCCCCACCTCATGTCATTTCATCCCCACGCTTTACTTCTCTCTTGTTCTCTGGCATTCACGAAGATGAAGCAACCTGGTCCGCCGTTGAGGATAAAAACTATGCCAACCCCTCGAGCGACATGGCCCCCTCAGCGTTACTTCTATGATCTCAATAGAAATCCTAAAACCCGATGATGTCATTTGGAGGACGAGAACCCATATAGAATATTTTATTTAAGAATCAAAATTTTGATTCTTTTTATTTTAAATTTCATTTTCTTTCTATTTTTTCTTTCCCTCCTTCTTCTTCTTTGGTTGGTCCACAAGCAATGGCCAACAACCGGCCAAAGGCAAGCTCGACGTTCGTTGGCCTTGAGCCTTGCTAGATTGGTGAGTCAAAGGGTCATGTTTGCCAGAAAATTCGGCAAACATTTCTTGAAAATTATTTTTCATAAAATGAATCAACCTTAGATTAAGAACGAAGAAAAATGTGTCTTTTTAAAGAATTTTAGCGAGTATTTAATTAAGTGGATAAGTAGTGGGTACTTATTAAAGACGTGCAAATTGAATGGTTATATGCTAAAGAGAATTTGTTAGATTTGGTAGTAGAGGAGAAAATTTAGTGGGTGGGTGGTTTTTTTTTCTTTTTCCTCACTATTTGAGTGGGTGGTTATTGAAAGTGGAGCAATGGCAAGGAAAATGTCGAAGCTTGGTCCTTGAACTTTCATCTAATATTCAATTTCATCCTTGAATTTTCAATTTGCTCAATTTGGTCCATAAACTTTCATCTAATATTCAATTTCATCCTTGAATTTTCAATTTGCTTAGGGATGAAAATGAAAGTTCATGGACTAAATTGAGCAAATCGAAAGCTCAGGGATGAAAATGAACATTAGATGAAAGTTCAGGGATCAAATTGAGCAAATGAAAAGCTCATGGATCAAATTGAACATTAGATAAAAGTTCAAGACCGTTTGTGACATTTTCCTCAATGGCAAAGAAGGTAGTGGGCGATTCATGAATGTGTCGATTAGTGATTACTCAACTAACCTTTATTTAGTTAAGTAATCACTGACCTTTATTTTTCAAATTAAAAAAAAAAAACCATTATTTGTACCATTCTTCTTAAAAGATAAACTGGATCGGACTTCTTTTAGTGGGTAACGTTTGAGCTGGCCAAATATGATAGGCGCAAAAAATAAAAATGTTTGATGCTCTTTGCCACTTTTTCTTTTTTAAAGTTTTTTTGATAGAGGGAAATAATCAATGAAAAACGAAATGGAGTTATGGTTCAACTTTCGTTGTGTTCGATTTTAATGTCTTATATTTTGGTGTATTATGATGTGTTGTATTATTCGATGGCAAATTAGGTTTGGTGTGCTACACTCAAAAAATAAAGATTTCGAAATAGTTTTAAAGTCCAAAATAAAATTTTAATGAACTTTTTTTTTTGTGACCCAAGAACCCCTCGCACAGCCGGCAGCCGGAGGGGTAAACCTAGGGGCTGCGTAAGCGGGAGGACCCACCACCCCCGACAACCCACTTAAGACGTCACGCGGCAATCCACTAGCCTCCCTTCAACTTGCGTTGAAGGGGCTTCGAACTCCAAACCTCCTCGTTGGAAACCTGAAACCTACCCAGCGAAGCCACCACGGCCGGTGGTAATTTTAATGAACTTTTTATATATCTAAGAATCATGAAAAATATCGACACAAAAGAACCAAAATAAAGCAAACAAAGCAAAGCATCTTCAAATAGCTTTGACTTTTACTTGCTTTCGCTTATTAATAGTTTGCCTGATGCAACAAAAGCCCTAAAATTTAATGTGCGATAGATGTGAATTAGTTGAAATCATTTAATCAAGCGTGCCTTTTCTCAATTATCATGTCTGATTTAGGATTTAAATTATCTGTGCTCCATCTCCCAATAAAAGAAGCCAAAACAACTAAATTTTTAATTAAAGACCAAAAGTTGACTAAAAGACCGCTAAATTAGGCGCAAAGATGTGCGGTCCAGCCGAGGAGATCCCTTTCCCGTCCCGATTCCGCCATCATTTTTACGGTTTCACCACCCTCATCACCGTCACGATCTCCATCGTCATCCACTCCCCATTTGACCCGCAAAGTCCCCACATCCAACGGCAACTATCCCTTTCTCTCTACCCGAAATGGCCTTTCGCCTTTTTCCTGTACTACCCTTCTACCTTTTCTCTTTACAAGGAAAATGACGCAAATGATTCGTGAAATTTTCTTTAATATACAATGTAATTAATGAATTCTTAAATTATTTATTATGGTCTTTAAAATTTTGATATCTATTCAATTCAATTCTTGAAATATATAAATATATTTAATGTTGTCCATAAACTTGAATTAATAAAATAACAAAGCATGGGATATTTTCATATAATTCGAAATCTAAATTGAATATGTATTAAAAGTTCTGGAATTTTATTAAAAAAATTAAGAGTTCATAGATTATATTACATATTAACACAAAATTCAGAATTATTCATGTTGTCATCCTTTTTTTTTTTTAATTTTATTTTATATGAAGCCTCCCTCGGCTTTTGTTTTCATCTTGGCAAGATATGACGTCAAAAAATTCAAGCGAAAATCAACTAAGATGACATTAAATTTCCACATAGAGGCTAAGTATCAAATTAGAATGACCAAAGAGTTTAGAATCACGTCGAATCGGAATGATATATTTTGAATTGTATAAACATACTTTCCCAAAGCATTAGACTTATTTGGATGCTGTCCCAACAAGAATATTCTCTATAAATAAAACTCGTGAAAATCATTATTTAAGGTAATAAAAGATTTGAAAAGATTTTCATAAAAATAATATATTATATCACTTACGAAAATGAATAAACGAAAAATATTTTCATCGAAAATATATTATCAATAATGAAGAAATTTTATATAAATTAATTATTTCAATACCCACAAGCAGTCATTTTAAGAAAATTTTTTTTAAAATTATTCATTTTTGTGGAACAAAAAGAGCTTAATAATGACCTAAGATTTTTTCTATATTTGACAATGATAATTTTAGATTGACCTAGATCCTTCCAAAAATAAATTAAGAACGTGGGGGGGGCGAGGTCATTATCGTAAATTCGACCTCCGCTCGCCGTACCACTCACTAAGTTGAGCCCAGTTTTTTTTTAAAAGGCGCGCTCACGTTACCGTGCATTCTCAGTCTCTCTCTCTCTCTCTCTTCCATGGCCGAACTCGATCTGCATCGACGGAGCATGCTGCATTGCTGAGTCGCTCCCGCGCCCCGCGTCGACTCGCCCCGACTCAGTGATCATCGCTCGCCGAGGAGACGAGCCCCGCGCCGCCACCGCCGGAACTATGCTGGACGGCTTGCTCGGTCGCGGCTTCGCCGCCAAGTGGTGAGCTCCTCAGATCTCTTTCCTTCTGTCCGTTTTTTCTCTTTCGCGCGTGCTGTGTGGGGGAAAGCTGTGGTTGCTCCACGCGTCGTGGCCGCGGTGCCGTTTCGGTTGGTGTTCCGGGGCCGTGACTTTTTGCCCCGGTGCTTGTTTTGGCAGCAAATCGCTGATCAAGCTGACGAGGTCGAGAATCGATGTCATACGGCGGAAGCGGCAGGCGACGCAGAAGTTTTTGAAGAAAGACATGGCCGATCTCCTCGCCAATGGCCTCGACACCAACGCTTATGGCCGGGTAATTGACTCCTACAATTTGCTTTACGTGATTTTCGGTCCTTTGCGTGGTCTGATTTGGAGTAGCTCTGTTTCTATTTTGTTTATGGTGTGATAGTCCCCAGTAAAGAAAGACGGTGTGAATGTGGCGAGGAGGTGGCTATGTTTGCAGATTTTTTGGAAAAATTTGAATCTTTTTTGGAACTTCTTTGCTTTTGTAAATGGACGGGAAAAATCGAATGACTATCATGTTAAGTTGTTTTGAGTTACAGAAGTGCAACGATGCAGTTGCATTTAGGGGTAGAATTAGGAGAATGTAAAATGGACAACGGTTGATTTTGCCATAGTTCTTTAGTGGATGTCGATGGCTTTTGGTATTGTGCTTAATATTGGTGTATTCGGTAGCTCCGACTTAAATAAGTAATCTCTGTGGTGATTGCCGGGGCAGGCTGAAGGACTTCTGGTTGAATTGACGCTCTCGTCATGCTATGATGATGTCGATCGGTTTTGCGAGGTCTTGTTGAAGCAAATGTCGACAATGAAAAAGCAGAGGTATGACCTTCAACTCCAAGGATATTGCCCTACGTTAGCAAGTAATTCATGGAAAAATTTCCATCTTTTTTTAGAAGAATTGCACTCCATAGCTCTTTAACTCAACTACTCTTACTTTCCCGTGGAATAGAGATGCGGCTCTTTTCAATTGTGAGGACATATGATGAAGTAGAGTCTGGAGAATTTTAAATCCACATTTGCCAATCATCTCCTGTAAATAAATTTGGTCCCCAAATCCTCATGTTGGTATCTGCAACCACGTCACTTAGTACATAGACTGCAACAATTAAGTTGCTCCAGTCTTGTGGAACGCGCGAGTGATAAATGACATCAGTTAGGGATGCTCATGAGCAACTGCCGCTGCCATGTAGCAAGTCACTGATGCGTCTGTGCAGATGCTGTTGCTCTTCCCAAAGCAAGCATTCTGATGAACGACCACACCTTTAAGAAGTTCGTGGCATATGAAATTTGCATTTTTTGTTTTTTTCCAGGTATTGCATTGCAGTTTCTATTGGTGTTTGGCTGCGAAAGACTACTTTCTCCTCTGTCTATTTCTTCCTAGCTGTTAAACATCTCTGTTGAGATTTTTTTTTTTTTTTTGATATCAACTGAAACTCTAGAAAGAAAAGCCCAAGACAAAAAGGGTGACGATTTCCATGATGTCAAATCTTACCACTTGGATACCGACAATAAAAACCTTATTGTTATTAGTTAAATGTTTTGTCAGGAAGTACCTGGCTATAAACTCCACTAGAACTTTAGCATGTTGCTTCTTACTCTTCTGACCAAATACCATTCTTGCTGTTCTACACTAGACTGAAGCATTGTTAGCTAAGATAATTTTTCATTTATCGCATTGTTCCTTTCAGTGAATGCCCAGAGGAATGTCGAGAGGCTGTATCGTCCCTGATGTTTGCTGCTGCAAGATTTTCTGATTTGCCAGAGTTGCGCGACCTTAGGGATAGTTTCCAAGAGAGATATGGAAATTCCTTGGACTGTTTCATAGATCAAGAGGTACACCCTACCTCAGATAATGCTTGCTAAGCTATTAATGTGCAGGTTTGCTATATTACTAATTACCTGAAATACTCTCAGTTTTCCAATAAATTAGCCGGAAAGCCTTCTACACTGGAAAAGAAAGTTAAGCTAATGCAAGACATAGCAACAGAGTTTTCGATAAGGTGGGATGCAAGAGCTTTTGAACAGAGAATGTCCAGAAACTCTTCGACTGTCCAGGTACGCTCTTGCGCTTTTGTTGTATTCGAGTGTTAGACTATCCTTACATGAACAGCTAAGACGTATTTTCCAAGTGCATCTATTCATATCCTGACTCTGTTTGTGTGTCTTGCAGGAGCAACCAAAAGATCAAGGACTTCTTTCCCATGCCACTCCAAAGCAAAGTTTTGAAGAAGTGGATGAAGGGCAGAGGTTCCGTAATAACATGGGAGCCAGTGGCTTTAGAAGAAATGACCTCAATCCTCAACCAAAGCTTGAATCAACTGGCAACAAGTGGAATGAGTTTGAGGATGTTATCTCGAGGAAAGATGATCATGATACTCAACAAGGAAGGCCTGGTCTCGCCTCTGATAAAGCTGAGGAGGGTACTAGCTTGAAACAAGTTAAATCTGGTGCTTCATCTCATGAAAGACGACATAAGGACACTAACGGTACTCAACGAGGAAGGCTTGGTCACAGCTCTTATAAAATTGAGGAGGATAGTAGCCCAAAACCAATAAAATCTCATGAAACAGGATATAAAGATGCCGCTGGTGGATTGAAGTACCAGAACAGAAGGGAGAGAACTGTCCTAGAAAGGGAGCACGGGGATGGTTCACTTCACTGGAAACAAGGCACAATGCCTAGTTCTGCTGGAACCTACATAAAGACCAATGTTAAGGATGCCCCGTCTGCTAATGACAATAATGGCAATGAAGACCATGCTGCTAACTCATTGAGGAAGGCCAGGAGAGGAGATATAGAAAGGTCCTACTGCAAAAGTCCTCTGCCACCTCCTTATGTTAAGCCTCCTTATGTTAAGCCAAATGTTAAACCCCCGAAGGATGGCAAGTACGGGTCCAAATCGGAGTCTGATTTTGAAGGCTCGAAAATTCCAGAATCAATTGGAAATTCTATGCCAATTTTCAATGTCACAAAATTTCTTTGAAAAATTATGTCTAACGGTTTGATTGGAAGAAATTTCTTCAAAAGAATGTCAATAGCTAATGCGGCATGAGAAGTATTTAAAGGAGATCATTCGATCAAGAAGTGAAAGGAAATTTGAATTTGAAATTCAAAAATCTAAAGCTATTCTTAATTACCTGTCTTGGTTTATGAGCATTACGATGTGTGATCAAAAGAGAAAAAACACAAAAAAAAAAAAAAAAAGTGTCTTAGTGAGCTAGAGAAATCTAGCACTGAGTGTTTGTACTCATAAGTTGATATTTACTAGCTTTCACTTATTAATAGTTTGCCTGATGCAACAAAAGCTCTAATCATCGGTCGTGGTGACTCTGCTGATAAGTCTTTCCCACCGTGGGGGGACCCACCGACTCTTTTTAGGAGGGAGAGGTGGTGGTGGGTCCTCCTGTAGGGCCCCAGGGTTTACTTTTGTCATCTCAGGCCTATCGAGACTACGTGTTAATAAGACGGGTTTCCGAGTTTCCGGATCAAAAAAAAAAAAAAAAAAAAAAAAAAGCCCTAAAATTTAATGTGCAGATTGTGAATAGATGTGAATGAATTGAAATCATTTTATCAAGCGTGCCTTTTTCTCGTTTGTCATGTCTGATTTAGGATTTAAATTATTTGTGCTCCATCTCCCAATAAAAGAAGCCAAAACAATTAAATTTTTAATTAAAGACCAAAAGTTGACTAAAAGCCAGCTAGATTAGGCGCAATGATGTGCGGTCCAGCTGAGGAGATCCCTTTTCCGTCCCGATTCCGCCATCATTTTTACGTTTTCACCACCCACATCACCGTCACGATCTCCATCGTCATCCACTCCCCATTTGACCCGCTGAAGTCCCCACATCCAACGGCAACCATCCCTTTCTCTCTACCCGAAATGGCCTTTCGTCCTTTTTCCCGTACTACCCTTCTGCCCTTTTTCTTTACCGGAAAAATGACGCCGTGAAATTTTCTCTAATATACAACGTAATCAATGAATTTTTAAATTATTTATTATGGTTTCTAAAATTTTGATATCTATTCAACTCAATCCTTGAAATATATAAAGATATTTAATATTGTGCATAAACTTAAATTAATGAAATAATAACATAGGATATTTTTATATAATTCGAGACTTAAATTGAATATGTATTAAAAGTTCTGAAATTTATTTAAAAAATCAAGAGTTTATAGATTATATTGCATATTAAGCTAAAGTTCAAAATCATTTGTGCGGTCATCCTTTTTTTTTATATGAAGCCCCCCCTTCAACTTTTGTTTTCATCTTGGCAAGAGATCACGTTAGAAACTTAAAGCGAAAATCAACTAAGATTACATTAAATTTCCACATAGGCTAAGTATCAAATTAGAACGACCAAATAGTTTAGAATCACATCAGAATCGGAATGATATATTTTGGATTGTATTAACATACTTTCCCAAAGCATTGGATGCGATTTGGACGCTATCCCAACAAGAATATTTTCTAGAAATAAGACACTCATGAAAATCATTATTTAAGGTAATAAAATATATGAAAAATATTTTCATAAAAATAATATCTTATATCACTTACGAAAATAAATAAACGAAAAATATTTTTATCGAAAACATATTGTCAATAATGAAGACATTCTATACAAATCAATTATTTCAATAGACACAAGCGGTCATTTTAAGAAAATATTTTTTAAATTGTTCATTTTTGTGGAACAAATAGAGCCTAATAATGACCTAAGAATTTTTTCTATATTTGACACTGATAATTTTTGATTGACCACAGATCCTTCCAAAAAAAAATTAAGAACGTGGGGTTTGGGGGGTTGTAACTTCCATCTCCGCTCGCCGTCCCACTCACTGAGTTGAGCCCGTTTTTTTTTTAAAAGCGTGCTTACTGACCCATCCCCTCTCTCTCTCTCTAACAGATAGAGCAGACGTTACCGTGCATTCTCAGTCTCTCTCTCTCTCTCTCTCTTCCATGGCCGAACTCGATCTGCATCGACGGAGCATGCTGCATTGCTGAGTCGCTCCCGCCCCGACTCGCCCCGACTCGGTGATCGTCGCTCGCCGAGGAGACGAGCCCCGCGCCGCCGCCGCCGGAACGATGCTGGACGGCTTGCTCCGTCGCGGCTTCGCCGCCAAGTGGTGAGCTTCTCAGATCTCTTCCTTCTCTCCGGTTTTTCTCTTTTGCGCGTGCTGTTGTTGCTCCGCGCGTCGTGGCCGCGTTGCCGTTTCGGTTGGTGTTCGGGGGCCGTGACTTTTTTGCCCCGGTGCTTGTTTTGGCAGCAAATCGCTGATCAAGCTGACGAGGTCGAGGATCGATGTCATACGGAGGAAGCGGCAGGCGACGCAGAAGTTCCTGAAGAAAGACATGGCCGATCTCCTCGCCAATGGCCTCGACATCAATGCGTATGGACGGGTAACTGACTCCTATAAATTGCTCTCCGCGATTTTCGGTCCTTTTGCGTGGTCTGATTTGGAGTAGCTCTGTTTCCGTTTTGTTTATGACGTGATAAGAAAGACGGTGTGAATGTGGCGAGGAGGTGGCTGTGTTTGCAGATTTTTGGAAAAAAATCGAATCTTTTTTGCAACTTTTTTGCTTTTGTAAATGGAAGGGAAAAATCGAATTACTATCATGTTCAGTTGTTTTGAGTTACAGAAGTGCAACGATGCAGTTGCATTTAGGGATAGAATTAGGAGAATGTAAAATGGACAACGGTTGATTTTAGGGGTGAGCATCGGTCCGGGGTTTAACCTAGACCGACCGCCCAACCCCTGTCAATCCTAGTCCGGTTTTCAGAGAGATTGGGTCGATCCCTAGTTCTAGAATTTCTAGATCAGCATTGTGCGAGTCGGTCATCGATCAAAGTTCCAAGTCGGTCCAATCCGGACTAACCCTGAATAAATATATCTAATATATTATTTATAATTTTATAGAGAGAAAATATTAAAATAAACGGTGTCAACAATATTAAATAACTCTTTAGTAAGAAATTCAAGTAATTTTACATTATTCTTTAATAACTTAAATTTTTAATGTCTTTTATGGCGTCAATAGTCATAATTTACAAAAGAGAAAAATGTTTGTGAGAAGAGTTCTCACGGCATCCAAAAAGGTATAAACAACTCCTCACGGTACCCCCCTCTAGTATTCATTCACTTCTCTTATTTGTCTTCTTAGTCTTCAATTTGCCAAAATCGAAAGAAACAACTTCTCCTCTCGACACTCGTCTCACTCGCTTTGAGTCACTCGCGCCGCTTGCCTTTCTTAGCTGACCTCACTCATCATCGAACCCATTGAGTTGATACAGTCATCAATTGCCCTTTCAAAGAGTACAAAAATGAAATAAAAAATTATTGCTTAGTCTTAAGTTGACATTGAAATCGGACCGAACTCATTGGTTTCGTCCGATTCTCAAAAATGAAATAAAAAATTATTAGTTGGTCCCGGGTTGACCCTAGAACCAAACCGAACCCATTAGATTGGTCTTGTCCTCAGTCCCAAGCTCAATGGGATTGGTCATCGGTCCCAAAAATTAAGGACCAACACTGTGTGGGTTGGTGAATAGGTATAAAATCAATCCAAACTGCTTGCCGAAAAATCATTGTTAAAATGAACAAGATTAGGTACCAAAAGGACAATAATTGGTCAATTAGTGTAATCAAGTCTCTGACCCTTGATTTTATGGTTCTGTAGAAAGTGAGACACACTCCAATGCCTCACTTGGTTTCTAGCTATGGCAACTCATTTTGTGCAAAATTTCTAAAAAAATATCTCGATGTCACGCGAGATATGGGCTTGGAAGAGCCCGTGCCTAATTAAGGGCTATAAACTCATCCTTTAGGCAATACCCTTAAACCCGTTCCCTTCTCCTTAGGGGTAGGTTGCGACAATCACATTTAGAATTTCACAAACAAAGGCCCTATCCCTGAAGTAGGAAAGTGGTTCTCGTCCTCCAAAGGACAACATCAGGTTTTAGGATTTCTATTAAGATCATAGAAGTAACGCTAAGGGGGCCATATCACCTGAGGGTTGGCACAGTCTTTCTCCTCAGTGGTGGACCAAGGCTGCTTCATCTTCGTGAACACCAAGTGTAGACAAAGAATGAGAGAGAAGCAAAGCATAGGGACAAAATGACATGAGGTAGGGAACAACTCGTGGAATTAGTCAAAGCTCCCTTCCTCATCGGCCGCGAACGGACTTATGGAATTGTGCAACCACCTATCCCTCGCCGCCTATTTATTAAGTTTCCGAAAGAGTACAAGCGACATACCACAAATACCAAGAAGAACGGCATTTTCTTACAGCTCCAACTTGAGCCCAAGGAGGCGACGCTCTAGCTCCAACCCGAGCCCAACCCTCTCCCATCGCCGCCTCCTAGGGGCCACCGTGAGGGACAACCCAATGCTGACCTGGGCGATAGCCCGGCCCAATAAGAATAAAACATTAGTGCGGGCAAAGGCCATAAAGAGCATCCAAAAGAAGATAATAAAACCCATCAATGCGATCGTCTTGCGGTAGTGATCTTGTCGGCGATCTGCCCAGCCATTGTTGCTTCGATGAACGAGAAAAAATTCAATGGGGCACCTTGTATATCAATGAATTGCTAAAAGATCCGTTTTTCTTTTCTAATGAATGCGGGCGTTTCGCTAAATGCTCCAACAACTAACAATAAGAATTATAAATAAAACAAGAAAATATCATTTGTCAGTCATAATAATATGAATGGAATCGAGACAGGAAGAAAATAATTTACAGAAACCCAAAAACATGAGGGCCATGGAAGCTCGGCGGCACAGCAATGGCCGTCAATGCAATTGTCTTGTGGCGGCCAATCTTGTCGGCGATCCTCTCGGCCATTGTTGAGCTGCCAAAGCTTCCATGGCCCTCATATTTTTGGGTTTTTGTGAGTTCTTTTCTTCCTGTCTCGATTCCATTCATATTGTTATGACTAACAAATGATATTTTCTTGTTTTATTTTTAATTCTTATTGTTAATTGTTGGAGCATTTAGCGAGGCACCCACGTTCATTAAAAAAGAAAAATGGATCTTTTAGCAATTCATTGATGTACAGGCCGCCACGTTGAATTTTTCATCGTTCATCGAAGCAAGCAGATCGTCGACAGGATTGGCCGCCTCAAGACGGTCGCATTGACGGATTTTATTCTCTTCTTTGGGACGCTCTTTATGGCCTTCGCTCGCACTAACGCTTTATTCTTGTCGGGCCAGGCTATCGCCCAAGTCAGCATCGGGTTGTCCCTCATGGTGGCCATTAGGAGGCGGTGACGAGAGAGGGCTTGGGCTCAAGCTGGAGCTGGAGCATCGCCTCCCTGGGCTTAGGCTAGAGTTGCCGGAAGATGCCATTCTTCTTGGTGTTTGTGGTGTGTCACTTGTACGATTTAATAAATAGGCGGCAATGGATAGGTGGTTGCGCAATTCTAGGAGTCGTTCGTGGCCGACGAGAAAGGGAGCTTTGACTTGTTCCACAAGCTGTTCCCCACCTCACGTCATTTCGTCCCCACGCTTTGCTTCTCTCTTGTTTTCTGTCTACACCTGGTGTTCATGAAGATGAAGCAACCCTCGTCCATAGCTGAGGAGAAAAATTGTGTCAACCCCTCAAGCGATATGGCCCCCTCAGCGTTACTTCGATGATTTCAACCTAAAACCCGATGATGTCCTCTGGAGGACGAGAACCCATTTATAATTTTTTATTTAAGAATCAAAATTTTGATTATTTTTATTTTAAATTTCCTTTTTCTTTCCCTCCTTTTCTTCTTTGGTTGGTCCATAGCAACGATCAGCAACTGGCCAAAGGCAAGCTCGATGTTCGTTGGCCTCGGGCCTTGCTAGATTGGTGAGTCAAAGGGTCATGTTTGTCAGAAAATCCGGCAAACATTTCTTGAAAATTGTTTTTCATAAAATGAATCAACCTTAGATTAAGAACGAAGAAAAATGTTTCTTTTTTTAAGAATTTTAGCGAGCATTTAATTAAGTGGATAAGCAGTGGGTAATTATTAAGGACGTGCAAATTGAATGATTATATGCTGAAGAGAATTTGTCAGATTTGGTAGTAGATGAGAAAATTCAGTGGGTGGGTGGTTTTTTTTTTTTTTTTCTTTTTCCTCACTATTTGAGTGGGTAGTTATTGAAAGTGGAGCAATGGCAAGGGAAAATGTCATAAATAGTCCATGAATTTTCATCTAATGTTCAATTTCATCTTGAGCTTTCGATTTGCTCAATTTGGTCATTGAATTTTAATCTAATATTCAATTTCATCATTGAACTTTCGATTTGCTCAATTTGGTCCCTGAACTTTTATCTACTCTTCAATCTAGTCCCCAACTATTTGAAAATTGACCAATTTCCATTTTTTTAAATACCAAACTATTTAAAAAAAAAAAACCCAGTTTGGTATTTCTTTTTTGTATATGCAAATTACTTGAATAATGTACCACATTTATGCAAAGTGATAAAGATCAATATTTCTTTCCTTTCTCCATATTAAAAACAAATGGAAAAATGGACACTAATAATAAACAAAGGTAAATCTTGCATTTTGATTTCTTTTTTGTATATGCAAATAATTTGAATAATGTACAAAAGCCCATCAATCGATTTTTCCATTTTCGGTGAAGTCCATAAAAAAAAAATTCGATTGATGGGCTTTTGTACATTATTAAAGTAATTTGCATATATAAAAAGAAATTAAAATATAAGATTCACCTTTATTTATTATTATTGTCCATTTTTCCATTTGTTTTTAATATGGAGAAATGAAAGAAATATTGACATTTATTACTTTGCATAAATGTGGTATTTTTTCGACCAAAAAAAAACCAGTTTGGTATTTTTTTTATTTATAAAAAAACAGTTTGGTATTAAAAAAAGGGAAATTAGTCAATTTTCAAATAGTTTTGAACTAAATGGAACATTAGATGAAAGTTCATGGACTAAATTGAGCAAATCAAAAGCTCATGGATAAAATTGAATATTAGATTAAAGTTCATGCATCAAATTGAGCAAATCAAAAGCTCATGAATGAAATTGAGCATTAGATGAAAGTTCAAGACCGTTTGTGACATTTTCCCCAATGGCAAAGAAGGTAGTGGGTGATTCATGAATGTGTCTGATTAGTGATTACTCAACTAACCTTTATTTAGTTAAGCAATCATTGACCTTTATTTTTTGAATAAAAAAAACCATTATTTGTACCATTCTTCTTAAAAGATGAACCGGACCAGACTTCTTTTAGTGGGTAACGTTTGAGTTGGCCAAATATGGTCGGTGCAAAAAATAAAAATGTTCGATGCTCTTTGCCACTTTTTCTTTTTTAAAGTTTCTTCGATAGAGGAAAATAATCAATGAAAAACAAAATGGAGTTATGGTTCAACTTTTGCCGTGTTCGATTTTCATGCCTTATATTTTGGTGTATTATGCCGTGTTGTATTATTCGATGGCAAATTAGGTTTGGTGTGCTGCACTCAAAAACTAAAGATTTCGAAATAGTTTTAAAATCCAAAATAAAATTTTAATGAACTTTTTATATATCTAAGAATCATGAAAAATATCGAAACGGAAGAACCAAAATAAAGCAAACAAAGCAAAGCACCTTCAAATAGCTTTGATTTTTACTTGCTTTCGCTTATTAATAGTTTGCCCGACGCAGCAAAAGCCCTAAAATTTAATGTGCGATAAATGTGAATTAATTGAAATCATTTAATTAAGCGTGCCTTTTTCTCAATTATCATGTCTGATTTAGGATTTAAATTATCCGTGCTCCATCTCCCAATAAAAGAAGCCAAAACAATTAAATTTTTAATTAAAGACCAAAAGTTGACTAAAAGCCCGCTAAATTAGGCGCAAAGATGTGCAGTCCAGCCGAGGAGATCCCTTTCCCCTCCCGATTCCGCCATCATTTTTACGGTTCCACCACCCACATCACCGTCACGATCTCCACGGTCATCCACTCCCCATTTGACCCGGAAAGTCCCCACATCCAACGGCAACCATCCCTTTCTCTCTACCCAAAATGGCCTTTCGTCCTTTTCCCGTACTACCCTTTTGTCTTTTTTCTTTACAAGGAAAATGACGCAAATGATCTGTGAAATTTTCTTTAATATACAATATCATCAATGAATTTTTAAATTATTTATTATGGTCTCTAAAATTTTGATATCTATTCAATTCAATCCTTGAAATATATAAAGATGTTTAATATTGTCCATAAACTTGAATTAATGAAAGGATAACATGGGATATTTTCATATAATTCGAGATCTAAATTGAACATGTATTAAAAGTTTTGAAATTTTATTAAACAAATTAAGAGTTTATAGATTATATTACACATTAAGCCAAAATTCAGAATCATTTGTGTCGTCATCCTCTTTTTTTTTTTTTTTTTTTTTTATATGAAGCCCCCTTTCTTTGTTGTTTTCATCTTGGCAAGAGATCACGTCAAAAATTCAAGCAAAAATCAACTAAGATTACATTAAATTTCTGCATAGAGGCTAAGGTTTCGTTCATTTCGCAGAAAATAATTTTTAGGAAAACATTTTCCGGCGTTCATTTAATGGAAAATGAATTTCTTAAGAAAAATGTTTTCCATCAAAATAACAAAGTTTTCTAAAGTATGGGAAAATGTTTTGGAAAACATTTGTTTCACTTGATCTCTTTTATCTCACACCTCTACAAATCATCACTTCTCCCTCAACTTTCTTCTTATTCTTTTCTTTTTCTTTTTAATACGAATTTTTTTAATTTCCTTTTTATTTTTTTTTCATTTTTCTTTTATTTGTTTCACATCTTCTTCTTTCTTGGTTAGTTGTTGGACTAAGTGAACCTCAAGCTTGTCGATCTCAAACTCGCGCTCGTCGATCTGGCGAGCCATGAGCTTTACGCTCACGCACTCACCAGTCTAGTGAACGGAAAATGTTTTCTTTACTGAACACCGGAAAATATTTTCCGAAACATTTTCAGATTTTAGCTGAATACTAGAAAATATTATCATTTTCCTGGAAAATGACTTTTGAGAAAATACTTTTCGGAAATGGCCTATTTTCTACGAAACGAATGGATTCTAAGTATCAAATTAGAATGACCAAAGAGTTTAGAATCACGTCAGAATCGAAATGATATATTTTGGATTGTATTAACATACTTTCCCAAAGCATTAGACTCGATTTGGATGTTGTCCCAACAAGAATATTCTCTAGAAAAAGACTCATAAAAATCATTATTTAAGGCAATAAAAGATTTGAAAAATATTTTCATAAAAATAATATCTTATATCACTTACGAAAATAAATAAACGAAAAATATTTTCATCGAAAATATATTATCAATAATAAAGAAATTCTATATAAATTAATTATTTCAATAGCCAGAAGCAGTCATTTTAAGAAAATATTTTTAAAATTATTCATTTTTGTGGAACAAAAAGAGCTTAATAATGACCTAAGATTTTTTATATATTTGACAATGATAATTTTTGATTGACCACATATCCTTCCAAAAATAATTAAGAACGTGGGGGCGAGGTCATTATCGTAAATTCGACCTCCCGCTCGCCGTACCACTCACTAAGTTGAGTCCAGTTTTTTTTTAAAAGGCGCGCTCACGTTACCGTGCATTCTCAGTCTCTCTCTCTCTCTCTCTCTCTCTCTCTCTCTCTTCCATGGCCGAACTCGATCTGCATCGACGGAGCATGCTGCATTGCTGAGTCGCTCCCGCGCCCCGCGTCGACTCACCCCGACTCGCCCCGACTCAGTGATCATCGCTCGCCAAGGAGACGAGCCCCGCGCCGCCACCGCCGGAACGATGCTGGACGGCTTGCTCGGTCGCGGCTTCGCCGCCAAGTGGTGAGCTCCTCAGATCTCTTCCTTCTGTCCGGTTTTTCTCTTTCGCGCGTGCTGTGTGGGGGAAAGCTGTTGTTGCTCCGCGCGTCGTGCCCGCGGTGCCGTTTCGGTTGGTGTTCGGAGGCCGTGACTTTTTTGCCCCGGTGCTTGTTTTGGCAGCAAATCGCTGATCAAGCTGACGAGGTCGAGGATCGATGTCATACGGCGGAAGCGGCAGGCGACGCAGAAGTTTTTGAAGAAAGACATGGCCGATCTCCTCGCCAATGGCCTCGACACCAACGCTTATGGCCGGGTAATTGACTCCTACAATTTGCTTTACGTGATTTTCGGTCCTTTTGCGTGGTCTGATTTGGAGTAGCTCTGTTTCTATTTTGTTTATGATGTGATAGTCCCCAGTAAAGAAAGACGGTGTGAATGTGGCGAGGAGGTGGCTATGTTTGCAGATTTTTTGGAAAAAAATTGAATCTTTTTTGGAACTTCTTTGCTTTTGTAAATGGAAGGGAAAAATCGAATGACTATCATGTTAAGTTGTTTTGAGTTACAGAAGTGCAACGATGCAGTTGCATTTAGGGGTAGAATTAGGAGAATGTAAAATGGACAACGGTTGATTTTGCCATAGTTCTTGAGTGGATGTTGATGGCTTTGGGTATTGTGCTTAACATTGGTGTATTCAGTAGCTCCGACTTAAACAAGTAATCTCTGTGGTGATTGCTGGGGCAGGCTGAAGGACTTCTGGTTGAATTGACGCTCTCGTCATGCTATGATCATGTCGATCAGTTTTGCGAGGTCTTGTTGAAGCAAATGTCGACAATGCAAAAGCAGAGGTATGACCTTCAACTCAAGGATATTGCCCTACGTTAGCAAGTAATTCATGGAAAAATTTCCATCTTTTTTTAGAAGAATTGCAGTCCATAGCTCTTTAACTCAACTACTCTTACTTTCCTGTGGAATGGAGACGCTGCTCTTTTCAATTGTGAGATATGATGAAGTAGAGACTGGAGAATTTTAAATCCCCATTTGCTAATCATCTCCCGTAAATAAACTTGGTCCCCAAGTCCTCATGTTGGTATCTGCAACCATGTCACTCAGTACATAGACCGCAACAATTAAGTTGCTCCAGTCTTGTGGAACGTGCGAGTGATAAATGACATCAGTTAGGGATGCTCGTGAGCAACTGCCCTTGCCATGTAGCAAGTCACTGATGCGTCTGTGCAGATGCTGTTGTTCTTTCCGAAGCAAGCATTCTGATGAACGACCACACCTTTAAGAAGTTCGTGGCATATGAAATTTGCATTTTTTGTTTTTTTCCAGGTATTGCATTGCAGTTTCTATTGGTGTTTGGCTGCGAAAGACTACTTTCTCCTCTGTCTATTTCTTCCTAGCTGTTAAACATCTCTGTTGAGATTTTTTTTTTTTTTTTTTTTTTTATATCAACTGAAACTCTAGAAAGAAAAGCCCAAGACAAAAAGGGTGACGATTTCCATGATGTCAAATCTTACCACTTGGATACCGACAATAAAAACCTTATTGTTATTAGTTAAATGTTTTGTATGAAGTACCTGGCTATAAACTCCGCTAGAGCTTTAGCATGTTGCTTCTTACTCTTCTGACCAAATACCGTTCTTGCTGTTATACACTAGACTGAAGCATTGTTAGCTAAGATAATTTTTCATTTATCGCATTGTTCCTTTCAGTGGATGCCCAGAGGAATGTCGAGAGGCTGTATCCTCCTTGATGTTTGCTGCTGCAAGATTTTCTGATTTGCCAGAGTTGCGTGACCTTAGGGATAGATTCCAAGAGAGATATGGAAATTCCTTGGACTGTTTCATAGAGCAAGAGGTACCCCCTACCTCAGATAATGCTTGCTAAGCTATTAATGTGCAGGTTTGCTATATTACTAATTACCTGAAATGCTCTCAGTTTTCCAATAAATTAGCCGGAAAGCCTTCTACACTGGAAAAGAAAGTTAAGCTAATGCAAGACATAGCATCAGAGTTTTCGATAAGGTGGGATGCAAGAGCTTTTGAACAGAGAATGTCCGGAAACTCTTCAACTGTCCAGGTACGCTCTTGCGCTTTTGTTGTATTCGAGTGTTAGACTATCCTTACATGAAAAGCTAAGACGTATTCTCCAAGTGCATCTATTCATATCCTGACTCTGTTTGTGTGTCTTGCAGGAGCAACCGAAAGATCACGGACTTCTTTCCCATGCCACTGATTACTCTAAATTAACGAATGCCAAGTATATACCTTTGAAAGGAGATAAGCTGAATTTCCCTCCAAAGCAAAGTTTTGAAGAAGTGGATGAAGGGCAGAGGTTCCGTAATAACATGGGAGCCAATGGCTTTAGAAGAAATGACCTCAATCCTCAACCAAAGCTTGAATCAACTGGCAACAAGTGGAATGAGTTTGAGGACGTTATCTCGAGGAAAGATGATCATGATACCCAACAAGGAAGGCCTGGTCTCGCCTCTTATAAAGCTGAGGAGGGTACTAGCTTGAAACAAGTTAAATCTGGTGCTTCATCTCATGAAAGACGACGTAAGGACACTAACGGTACTCAACAAGGAAGGCTTGATCACAGTTCTTATAAAATTGAGGAGGATGGTAGCCCAAAACCATTAAAATCTTATGAAACAGGATATAAAGACACTGCTGGTGGATTGAAGTACCAGAACAGAAGGGAGAGAACTGTCCTAGAAAGGGAGCACGGGGATGGTTCACTTCACTGGAAACAAGGCACACTGCCTAGTTCTGCTGGAACCTACATAAAGACCAATGTTAAGGATGCCCCATCTGCTAATGACAATAATGGCAATGAAGACCATGTTGCTAACTCGTTGAGGAAGGCCAGGAGAGGAGATATAGAAAGGTCCTACTGCAAAAGTCCTCTGCCACCTCCTTATGTTAAGCCTCCTTATGTTAAGCCTCCTTATGTTAAGCCAAATGTTAAACCCCCGAAGGATGGCAAGTACGGGTCCAAATCGGAGTCTGTTTTTGACGGCTCGAAAATTCCAGAATCAAGTGGAAATTCTATACCAATTTTCAATGGTCACAAAATTCCTTTGAAAAATTATGTCTAACGGTTTGATTAGAAAAAATTTCTTCGAAAGAATGTCAACAGCTAATGTGGCATGAGAACTATTTAAAGGAGATAATTCGATCAAGAAGTGAAAGGGAATTTGAATTTGAAATTCAAAAATCTGAAGCTACTCTTAATTACCTGTCTTTGTCTATGAGCATTACAATGTGTGATCAAGAGAGAAAAAAAGAAGAAAAAAGAGTGTCTTAGTGAGCTAGAGAAATTTAGCAATGAGTGTTTGTACTTATAAGTTGTAATCTTCTATTGATCTTGTAGTGAAATTCAGTCAGTAGGTTGTCGGCATGGAATGATGAACGTAGACTTGATTTAAGTTGAACTATTATAAAAGTCGTGTATAATTTTTTTCCCTTAACTCTATTTATTTTAAGTTTGTTGCACTTACTCTCTTAGAAATCAGGTGTTTCTCAAGACTATTTCTATTCCTCATTCATACTTAGCTGGCAATTTAATTCTACTCCATAATCGTTCGGTAAAATTTATTTAGACACTCATTCACCCCATAGGTGTTAGAACTAGCTATTTCAGTTTGCAAGTTTGGTGACTATATTTTCTATATTGGACTTGGTCTCTTTAGGTTGTTTGAATGTTGGTTGTGGTCTCATCATATTTTGATACTCCATGAAAAACTTGGATGATTGCGGCATCTCAAATTATATGTGTTAGAGTAGGGATTATTTAGTGACATGTCAAAATTTCCAACACTAAGTTGTGTAAAAGAATTACCTACCTAACACTCTCTGCTTACATGTCCTTCACCATAAAAGTTACATGTCATATTTTGAATTTTCATGGTTGAAACACTCATGTTATCTAGTTTTTTGTTGAGCACTTCAAATTGTGTAGTAATTACAATGAAAGCTTTTACTTCATGAACTCTATTAGCTTTTGGTATCGGTAGTCTCTCGGTAGGGCCACTGATAGCTATTTTATGCCATTTACTCTAATAGGTTTGTAAAAGTTCTCGCTGCAGTTGCATCAATCATAGAACAAAAATTTATAATTGATTAATTATAAAAAGTTTGTACTTGCATCCATATGGGTAATCCATGATGTGGGAATCTCTTGAGAAACTCCTTAAATCTTTTCCATACTTCATACAATGATTCATTATCCCTCTACATAAAATTAGTATGTCTTTTTGCAGACTTTGCAGCTAGAAAGAACTTACCAAGAATTTTTTGAGCCATATCATTCTATGTAATGATCAATCCTATGGAAAAAGAAGAGAGCTAACCCTTAACCTTATCTCTAAGGGAAAATAGAAATAATTTTAATCTAATGGCATCATCTATGACTCCATTATATTTAATTGTGTCACAAATTTCAAGAAAAAAACATTGATATGGGCATTTGGATCATCGCTTGATAGCTCACTAAATTGCATTGATTGTTGAAGGATCTGAATGAGTAATGGTTTAATCTCAAAGTTATTTTTTTGAATTGTAGGACTTTTGATGCTTGATGTGGTGCCCTGAATTGTTGGCACAGCATAATATCTCAAGAGTCTATATTGATTTTC